>NC_061120.1:149633636-149692902 GCF_002878395.1 Capsicum annuum | reverse complement strand
TATTATTGTTGGTGGCATTGGTATTGGTATTGGTGGTGTTGGTATTGGTATTGGTATTGGTATTGGTATTGGTGGTGGTAGTGGTGGTAATATTGGTTGTGGCGTTGGTATTGGTGTTGTTGGTGTTGGTGGTGTTGATATTGATGGTGTTGTTGGTGTTAGTGGGGTTGGTGGTGTTAGTATTGGTGTTGGTAGTGTTGATATTGGTGGTGTTAGTGGTGGTGGTGGTGGTATCGATGTTGGTGGTCTGTCTATTGCAACAAGTGGAACACCTGTTGGGATATAGTAAAATAAGTCTTCAAACGGATTCCTGGTCTGTTGCAACAAATATTTCATATGTTGGCATAAAACAAACCAGTATCAAGACTATTTTGATCTCCCCCAATAAGTTGTTCATCTGTTGCAACAGATGGTGCATCTGTTGTAATAGATGATTCATCTATTCCAACTATGGGTTATCTATTGGAATATTTTTTTTCTGTAATGTGCCATATAAAATTTATTGAATTTTATCTTACTTTTTTAAAAAATTATGCAGACATCAATTATAATGTATTTTTGTTTCTATCTTATTTGTAGGTAAAAGATGTCTCCCAAAAGAAAAGAAACTGAAAGTGGATCAACTTCTAACCACCTAAAAAAAGGCTAGAGTACAAGTGGATTCAGAGAAAATTCCTGAACAATATTAGTCAGGGAAAAGTGAAGCTGAGAAAAGTTATGAAAATGATGTTGAGGAAGGTAGAGAAGGGTATGTAGAGGTTGGTGAGGAAAATAAAAATAAGGAGGAAGAAGAAGAAGATAAACAAAAAAAGGAGGAAGTAGAAAGTGAGAAAGATGATGATGATTAACATGATGATAATGCATCGCCAATGGGGCGTGAATTAAGATTGAAATCCCAGCATAATCCTATTAAAACTATTAGTATTGATAGGTTTTAAGTTGAGATGCTGATAGATAACCCTGTAGAATTAAGTGGTGATTTTGTAGTTAAATCTTAGTTGGGGAAACCTTTTGATATATTTAGGAATACTATGAAGAAGGAAAAACTAGAGAAATTTATAAGAAAAGCTGCTTTGGACACTTTCTTAAACTGCCTAAGGACAATAATGCCTATTTCTAAGGAGCATGGTATGTGATTTTCTCAAGCGCAGGATCAAGTACGTGGGGGATGATAAATATTTGAAGGATGGGTGCAAAAAGATGGGTCCAAAAGAACCTCTCATCAAGAAAACACCCCTCAAAAAGTTCAAGGCAAGTAGGACAGCATACCACCACCATCAAATAAACGCAAGACATTGTCCAAGCGACCACCCACCAAAACTAACAAACGCAAGGAAAAAATATATGGGTTGTTGGACATTGTTGGACGTGGCTACAGAGCCACTATGTTGTTAGAAGATCTCAAGGATAAAGCCATACCAAATAAGTACAAGGACCAATTGTGCTTATTTTGATTTTCCCATTCCGTTATATTAGCAAGAGGCGTCTACAAAGTCATAGAAAATAATTTTTCGGAGCTTGCTGAGGATTTTACAAAATTCAACAATTATCCCCGGGGATATGACAGCTACAAGTTGACTGTCAATTATTTATTAACAAAGCTATCCTCAAAGATGATCATCGTGTACGGCTTTCCTTGGGCTTTCATGATAAATTTAATCACCATTTGTTTACTCTTGTGTTAGTTTATATTGAATAATTATTATGACTTTTTTTGGTTTACTTCCTGTTTATATTTTTCAGGCTTGGGAATTTGAAGTCATTTCTCCCCTATGAAAGCAGGTCAAGGATTACCCGAATGAGGTTTCTTATCCAAGGATCCTTAGGTGGTTGGTTGCAAAGAGAAATACAAGAATGAAGGAGGTTGATCTCTTTAACCCTCCGGATAATGCAGTAAGTCTTCTTTCAAGTAAAGTAAAATAATTTAACTCAAAGAAAGATATTGAAACGGATGATTTATATGTTGCAACAAATGGATCATCTATTGTAATTTATCTTAACAGATTACCCATCAAGTACAATAGATTGGTAATCTATTGTGACAGATGAGTTATTTTTTGCAATAGATTACCCATCTGTTGCTTTGGTTCTCTGAACCTGACTTAACAGATTATCTATCTACTACAACTTATGTAATAGATTGGTAATTTGATGCAATAGATGGTTAATCTATTGTCATATATGAATCATCTATTGCAACATAAAGATCATTTGTTGTATAAGTTGTCTGTGTTAACATATTACCCAATTGACTGCAAATTATTATTTGATTTAAACGTATCTATCCATTTTTTAGGTTGTGCATTCATGGATTGTACCCACTCAACAAAAGATGGAGATGGCTTTTTTTATTACTCTAGGGTTTATTAATACAATAGTAGACCCAACAGTGGAGTTAATAAAAAAGGAATTGGCTAGAGCAACAACCATAAGAAGAGCAGTTAGGAAAAGCCAGCCTAATGTTGAGGCTTTTCATGACCAACCTGCTGCAATAAATCCAGGTGCTGCTTCTGGGGTATGGCTGATGGAGTTGTTGATATTGGTGTCAACCATGCTGATGCTGATGTTGATGCTAATGCCATTCGTGATGATAAGCATGTTGATGATCCAGAAAAAATAAATATATTTGAAATCTCCCCGTACATTGGTCCCTCTCATCTTTACACTGGTCCCTCTTACCCCTCTTCACCTTCATGTTCTCATTGCAAAGAGTGCATGGAAAGATAGGATAAAGTCTTTGAAAAAATATATGCCCTCGCTAATGTTATTGAGGAATTGAAATTCAAGAGGGGTGTCATACCATCCAAAAAGGTGAGTGTGTCATACACTCCTACAGTGGAGGTTAGGAAGAAGAAAAGAGCAATTAGACATATACTCTTAATTATGAAACCATAAAAAATTGCAACTCCTCCTCCTCCAAAAGTTGATAAAGTATAGAGACCATTGAAGAAAGTGGACATATACGCGGAACTTGACGCCAAACAAAAGGTTGTTCTAAGAAAGACCATAAATTCCAAGCAACTTGCAAAAGCCTTCATCAAGAATACCTTTTCCCCTCAAGACTTCAAGAAGATGATAGATATGGACTTATGGTACATGGACTCGGTAAGTTTATTTTTCCTAACCTAGCCTTGTAATATACTCTATGAAGAAGAAGCAACGATAGATGTGTCATCTATTGCAACAACTGGGTATTCTGGTGCAACTGGTGGTGGTTCTGCTGCAACAGATTACTCATTTTTTGCATAAGTTGCATTAGATGGGTAATTTGTTAATAGATTTAGAGAACCCTGTGCAATAAATGGACCATCTGTTGCATCTTTCAACTTTATTTTTCTTTTTTTAAAATTACTAACCTATTTAAAAATTATCTTCTTATATCACAGTATGTTGATGAAATTTTCTGCCTCATGAGGGGCAGGCAATTAGCATACTCAGATGCTTATGATGCTGGCGATAGGATAATGGACCTCAACTTCTACAATAATTTTAAGAATAGGTACGATGAGTTCATTGAGCTAGAGTCAACTCCCGATATCTTGAGATTTAATTCGTTAATTCGGTGTTTAAATGAGATGAAGATATGATTAATTATGTTAGATAAAAGAGGTCATATCCACATGGCAAGGACTGGACCAAGGATAAGAGAATTCTTGCAGTCATGATCATGAAGGTGAAACATCTTCTGGCTCTTGAGATACTACTCGAGGAGGGAATAATGAAGGTTTATGACTGCAACTTACCTGTCTTCAATGAGGCCAAATTTTTTACCATGATACATCCACTATTGGACTTGTTTCCAACTTGTTGAGGCAGAGTAAACTGATGAATCATTTTCCAGTGAAAGTGTTGAATGAAAGATGGGATTTTGAAGGTCGAAACAAAGATAATGACCTTCCAAAAAATGAAATCGGTGTTGCGTACGGGTCGTACGTACTTGCACACATCAAATGTTTGCTAACCAACATAAAGATGGCCAACCCAATAACCTTTCGATGCGACAACACTGCGGCAAGGATGCAAGAGGACTGGGCTTATGGGGTACTAACTAAATGGTTGAAGCTTGTGCATAAAAAAAAGATGTAGAAGCACAAACACCATGATAATCTTTATTTCAAGTCACTTCACTTTACATGTAGTGATAATTTTTTATAGTTGATGAAAATTGAATTTATTATAATGCAACAGATTATCTATTTGTTGTAACAGATAGTCTATCTATTCTAACATATAGTTTATTATAGCAATAGGCGGGTTATCTGTTGCATTATACAGATCTTTATATCTAAGTCTATATATTGCAACAGATAGACTATCTGTTGCAACAGATAGGTGATCTATTGGAACAAATCAAAATAGTAGGAAAACCTATTTGATAATTTCCAATAGATGATCTACATGTAGCAACATACGTCTAAATCTGTTTGATAATTTCCAACAGATATGTCGTCTATTGAAACAAATATATTATTTGTTGCAATAGTTGAATCTAGTATTCTATTTCAATTAATAAGATCAAATTTAAGGATAAAATAAAATACATAGACAAAATAAAATAAATCAAAGCCTTCAGAAATTACATGAAATAAATCAACAAATGAATGAAATGTAAAAAGTTGTTATGGGTACAGATGATCTACTCAACAAATAAAACAACAATTTAAGTTTTGATACCAACAATTCCTGAGGAGAGGTTATTACTTTGACAGACTCAAGATATAAAGATCTACTCAATATGGACAAATTGTTCTTCGTCTGGTGCTATGGAATTCGACTTTGGTCGTCATGGATCTTTAATATCGCTTGCGTATAATTTTTGAGCTTTCACTTCTCCTTATTTTCATAAAAGAGTAGCATATCTTTTACAGAGTAATTCAGCATCAAGTTCATCATTTGGTACTTGTAATCCATCGCTCAAATACTCGACGTAAGTGGCAACAAAAAGACCATAATTCCTGCGTTTGTAAAAATCAAATAATTCATATCTTGCGATTAATGTAAGTGTCGTGAAATTTATGAAATGAAACTAAATCATGATACTTATAGGTTACCAATAGGTTGTTGAGCAATTCTTTTAACATATTCTATATCAAATGGATTACTCATTTTATCCTGGTATGCTTCAATCATCGACCAATCAGTAAGAACCTTTTGGTCCAAAAATCCACTTATATCAAGGTAAGTAGGCAATAATTTGGCCATATTTTGTATCTCAGAAGACGGCCTAGAACGTATCCTTCCGACATCGAGTCTTAAACTCGGATGCGCCTCTCTTTTAGAACGACGACCGCCAACACCCAATAGAATTCATCACCATAATTGATTGGGATGTACACTTCATCTATCAAATTCCAAGGTAGACCAACTGGAATGCTAAAACCTTTTATGATGTTGATTGAGCATTCCTCATTTTGGGAACTTCCAGCTGTTGTTGACAATACCTATCATAGGCATTATTGATTTAAATTTTGTACAAACAATTGTCTGTCGTGTATCTGTATTATTCTTATATTTGCAACTTGGCCTTCTTTTGGAGATAGTAAAAAATGATATCAATGTGTTGCACATATTATCAAATATTTCAGATTACGTGACACTAAAATTAATACACAAATACAATTAAATAAAGTATTAATAGTAAGATATATGGCGTTTAAACCTCATTATTCCAACAAGTTTGGGGTTGTGACATCAAATAGAACCAATTCTTCATTTTGGGATATGCAACAACAAAGTCGAGCATATCAAAATCAAGACCTGATTAGTTCACTTTGTAGTGTTCTTCATTTTGTTTTCTGCATGATTTATATATGTTAATGTGATTTTTTTACAAGAAGAATTGTATAAATTAATATCTTTAAAAATGATTTATATACCTATCGACATGAAGCTTTAACAGCCCATCGGCAATCTATTCTGAATAATCATTGATCGACTTTATTAGTTTTTTTGGAGCCTTGTCCGAGATGTTGAATCCTTCAAACGGGTAATTCTTTCGTTCTTCCGGAGTGACAGGCTTCACTTTTTCTTTATCTCTGGAAGCAGTTGATAAATTATTAACTGTGATATTATGTTGTTCAGCAGTAGCTTCTACTGTGATATCCACCTGGAAAGTCAGAATTGTTAATGCTAATCATAGAGATATAAAAAAATAGAAAAAGGATAACTCATCTGTTTTAGAAAATCAAACATGTCTTTATTGGGACAAATTAAAACAAGAGGAAGACTTGTATGATAATTTCCAACAGATGACCCATTTGTTGCAACATATGACTCATTTGTTTTGAAAAAACTAAAATAGTAGGAAGTCTTGATTTAATTTATCCCAACAGATGACCCACCTGTTGTAGCAGATAGATCATCTATTGTTATAAATTAAAATAGTATGAAGACCTGTTTGATTTGATAAAATAGATGAGACATATGTTACAATAGGTAATGCATGTGATGCAATATGTTAGTCAACTATTGTAACAGATGTATATATCTGTTTGATAATTTTTAGCAGATATGTCATCTGTTGAAACAGACATGTAGTCTATTTGTTTGTTGGAACAGATGATATATATTCACCATCTTCAGCTCATGTTGCTCTCCTATGGCCCTTGTATATTGATCAAAAGTGTAAGACAAAGACAGAAGAGTTGCAATCTCGCTTTTTTCAATGCTTGATGATGCCTTGGAAATTTCTTTCCTTCTCCTATTAGTCGCCTTAATCTCTAATGGAGTATATGGATATGAAATCCACTTTGATGGAATGACACCCCTCTAAGATATCAATTCCTTTGCAGAAGCAGTTAATGCATTAATAACATTAATCACTCCATTATGTTTTGCCTTGCAGTCTTGATATTTGCATGTAGAACATTCGCTAGGAGGGGCAAAATCTGTTTAACCAGTATGATTATAATCATAATGGTTTGTTGTTTCAAAAATTGTAAGAGAAGCATCATTAGCCCCAACAGCAACACCACTACTACTACCACCAACAACAACTCCATTACTACTAACATCATCAATAACAACAAGCCCACTCATCAAAATTATTTTTTTTGTGATAAATGTTGCTCCAGACAATTACTTTTTTATTCTAACAATGACCTTAGGGTCCGATAAAATTTGCACAGACCGTAAAGTAAGAAAAAATGGCATCTTTCAACTCTTGATTGGTCGAAACAAGCCACGAATGCACAATCTAAAATAAATTAGTAGATATATTAGAATAATGATTAAATCATCTTAAAAAAATTATTAATTAAAATAAAAACTTTATTAGAATTAGACTTGTTGCTTTCTTCGGGGGGTTAAAGAGATCAAGAAAATTTATATTTTCATCAGTTTTGGCCGACAACCATCTCAGGATTATTGGACATGGAATTTCCTCCTAGTAGTTCACTTATTGTTTCAAATAAGGAATGACTTCAAATGCCCAAGCTTATAAAACAACGTCAGTAAATCAAAAATATTATTCAATAAAAAATAAATGAATCATAATACAAAAAATATTTATCATGAAATCCTATGGAAAGCCATATAAGTTGACTGTCTTTGGCGTTAACGGAGTCAACAAATATTTGACAATCATTTTGAAGCTTTCATAACCCCAAGGATAGCTGTAAATGCCTCAAAATCCTCAGAGAGCTTTATTAAACCAAGTGGTATGTTGTTGTTAACGTCTCTCCTTCAAAGAATATTATGTACAAACCCAGTCAAGCACAATGATTGTTTGTGCTTCTTTGAAAGTCTTTTACCTTTCAATGCTTCTATTAATTTTTTTTTTTTGAATCTTGGACCAACAAAGGACACCAAGTCATCACCATCACTTGACTTTTCTTTCCCTTTTTTGGGTGTACGAGGTGCTTTTTTGGGGTTAGAATAGGTATAACTTAGAAGGAGAAGAAGGAAAATATTTTAGTCCAGTTACTATGGCAAACTCCTTTCAACCAAAATAAGCAGGCATGCTACAGTAATTTATCCACACCTCATCCATCATATCTTTATTTTCATACATAAACCTATGGTTGAGAAGATCATATACCATTTTTATTTGGAAACGGGTATTGTTGTCCTTCGACAAATCAAGATATTGCTGAAAGCAACTGTCCTTGAAATAAGCATTTAATTTTTGGTCTCTAAGTATTTTTCTAAAGGCGTCAAAAGATTCTCTCATGGCTGACTTATCTACGAAATCACCAATTAAATCTCTTGCACCATCGTACTGCTTTCTCACAGGATAATTATCAATGCTGAAGGTTTTGACCAACTCTTCAGTGGAAGGACTATTAGCATTTGCATCATCTCTTTTGAAATATTCCTCATCCCCATGGTCATTATATTTTGCTTCTGATTGAGATATCGCTTGTAAAGCAAGCTCATAGAGTGGTGAATGTAGCCTAGCTGTTTCACTTGTTTCTTTACTTGGACTTGATTCGATTTCTTTTTTTTCTGAAGCCATATTATCTAAAAATAACAGGAAAATAAAAAAGATTATAATTGATTAATGCATCATTAAAAAAATGATAACGGTAAATCTAACATATACAATAGTAAAATAACAGTTCCAACAGATTACATATCTGTTGCACCAGGTAGTTTATCTGTTGAAATATATAACTAACTTGTTGCAGCGAATGAGTAATCTATTAGAAACAGTAAAAATAGATCACACATCTGTTAAAACAGATGACTGGTCTGTGCAACAAATCATTCATCTGTTACAACATATGAGTGATCTGTTAGAACTGTTATCAACTATCAATATTGTTTAAATTTCTTCCTACAGAAGGGTCATCTGTCGCAATAGATAAATGATCTGTTAGATTGTTCATCTATAGCATCAGATGGTTCATTTGTTGCATCAGATAGTTAATTTATTGCATCAGATGGTTTATCTGTTGCAGAAAAAAACTGTAGCAAGATTTTGTTCAATAGAACAACAACAATATCACCATTTAATATCAAATACACTTTTTTTTACCAAGAACAACATCAAATCAACCTAACAACACCAACACAACACAACACATACACCAAGAACATCAACAGTGACAAAAAATACCAACATTGTTGTTTTATTTGTACAAACACAAACAACAAAAATCAAACTTCAAAAAGCTCAACATACATCAACAAATTGAATCAACAGTTAGATAACAAGAAATATAATAAAAATAAAAAATTATATTTTACTCCGAAAAGAGAAAAAAAGAAATAGCGGAAATTAGAATTTTCTTCAGTCCCTATTTCAAACTTCAAATTTAAGGAACAAATATTGAAATTATTGACCAATACTAGAAGAGACGTTGACTCAAATTCTGATTTTTCTTCAAAACTAAAAAGCCATAATTTTGTTACTTGTGAAAGAAGAAAGGGACGATGAAGAACTTGAAGTTGTTGTCACCGGAGAGTAATGTTGTCACATCGATTGACGGTTGAAAGTCAAAAAGGAACTCAAAATCCAACTATTTATCGCAAGAAGTTGAAGTCGCCGGGGATTGAAGAGAGAAATTTGCAGAATTGTTGGTTGAGAGAAGTTGAGAGAAATTGTTAAGAAAGAGAGGAGAGAGGAGAGAGTCGGTTGATTTGAAGAGGAGAGGGGTGTGGGTTGATTTATATTTTTAAAAAGATTAGAAAGTTTTTAAAATATTAATCAAGTACACAATTAACTTAATTAAGTTTTCTAATTATGTTTGACCCTTTAAGTTGGTCAATGTCACCAATTCCACAAAGAAGACTTAAAAGACACATTTCCTTCAATTTTCTCCAGAGAGTTACTATATTTATTTTTAACATGAAAAGATTACTTCCACCACTTTAAATTATTTATTTATTTTAATTTATTTACAAAATTTATTTTTTTCTTTGTAGCAATTCTTTAATTTTAATTTTTTGTATAATATTTTTAAGCCCACAAAATTAAAGAGTATTTTCACATATTTGGCATACTCGCTCTATTTCATTTTAGTTGGCATATTTTTTCTTGTAATATCTAAACTTTGATTAATATTTTAAGATGTATTTTTTTAATCATATTTTAAAAAATACATATTATAGTACTTTTCATATAGTTTTTGAATATCTGAATTTTAATTTTAAAATATTTAATTAATCTAATCTAATTTAGCTTTGAAAGTTAGTCAAATTAACTCGCGAAAAGCAAAACGTGCCAACTAAAAAGGAAAGGCGGGAGTATATCTAATTTATGACCATAAGATTAAGTGTCTTCTTTACATTTTTAAATTTCATATCAAATCAAAATAAGACAATAAATTAAAATAAGAAGAGTACACCTTATAATACTTATTGATAGGGATATTATTGTAAATATAATTTAAAGAGCCATGTCATCTTGTAGTTGTAACTTCCTTATAAATAGAACATGTTCTGGCCCTTGCTATTCACGCATGCCATTTTGTTATTCTTGGCTTTATTTCTTTCTCTATAACTGAACTTCAACTTGCATCAAGAGAACCATCATTTCTCAAACTGCTTCCGCTCAGACTTCTTCTTCAACTCTAGTCATTCCCTCTCAATCCTCTTTGGGTCTTCCATTCGCCTCCGACTATTTCAATTTTAAAGGTTTTAAACCAATTGAATTGACATATCTTAATTATCTTACATGAAAGAAGGTTTTTTCTTACTATTCTAAGAAGCCACAACCTTCTTCCCTTGGTTGATGCCTCTATTCCATGTCCCTCATAAACCCATGAAGAGTATCCTTTGTGGATTCAATGTGACACCATAACTCTAAGTTGGATTAACGCCACTATCTTTTCTCCAGTTCTCGACTCACTTCCCAACTACGCTTGTGACACTTCCAAGCAAGCATGGGATATTTTTGTGTCCCTTTACCTAGATTAGGTTTTTTCTTCGTTAATTCATCTAAAATCAAAATTTTAGAATTTTAAGGAAGGCTCTCTTTCCATGGAGGATTATCTCCAAAACTTCATTCTCTTGCTTGTTCACTTAGAACAGTTGGAAAACCTGTCATTGATAATGATGTAGTGAACCAAGAATTTCAAGAACCCCCACCTTTGTATCGTATTTTTGTCTCCAATTTGAATGCGTCCGGAATACTTTCATCTTTTCTCGCATTGCGTCCATTGTTACTTACTAAAGAAGCATATATTAATGCAACAAATGATGATGATTCTACTTCTCACACTACTTTACTTACTTCAGCCGAAGCACCACCAGTTTCTCAACCTTCTTTTTCAAATTTATATCATCCTAATCAATCTCAAAGAGGATCTTATAATGGACGTAATTTTGGTAAACCAAATCAAGGCAGAGGTCAAAATTAATACTCTTCTCACCCTAGTTTTTCTACCCAATGGGATGATTTTCCACCAAATTTTTGACCTTTCTCTTGAGGTGATGGTATTCTGGGGCGATCCCCTTTTACATCGGCTAAAGCCAAATCTGCTTCCACTTTAATAAGACTACTTTAGAGTTTAGAAATCGTTTTAATCATTTCTACGTTCCCAATTTGCTCCTAAAATCATTTGTTGTTATGAACTTGGAGAAAGTACAATCACTGATATGGTATCCTGATTCTATTGCTTATGCACATATGACAAATAATCCATCCCTTTTATCCTCTTCTTCTCCTTACACTGGCTCGTCAAAGATGATGGTTGAAAATGGTAACCTTCTTCCTATTATATCTACGAACATTTTCTTTCTTTCGACATCTTCTAAACCTCTTCAATTAAAAAATATTTTATATGTTCCTTCTCTTCAGAAGAATATAATGCCAGTTCAGTTTTTGTGTATCGACAATAATTATTTCATTAAATTCACTGACACTGATTTTTTTGTTAAGGATAAGACAGCCAATCAAGTCTTAATTCACTGTGAGAATAATGTCTCTATTTATCCTATTTGCGCAACCTCCCGTCGATCATGTCCTATTGTTGTATCAAGCGTTGTCGTACCTTCCTCTCCTTAGAACCAACGTTTAGCCCATTCGGGAAAATATTCTCCTGCAACTTTAGTTTGTAGGGGTTTCATTTCTTGTAACTCAGTTTTTGAAAATTTTGGTTGGAATGTTTGTCATCTAAGTAAACAATCTAAGTTACCATTTCCTTCTTCTGATAATACCGCAACTGTTCTTTTTTTTTTAAATTCATTCAAATGTGTGGCAGGCTCCATTTAGTTTGAATTTTGATTTTCGTTATTATATTCTTGATGACTGCACCAAATACTCTTGACTTTATTTAATGCGCAACAAGTCAGAGGCATTTGACAAATTCAAAGAGTTTTATAATATGATCTTGAACATTTTTTAATTCTTCTATTACTTATTTTCAATCAAATGGTGACAAAGAGTAACAATTCTCATTTTCATTCTTTTTTTGTGAGCATGGAATTATTCGTCGTTTCTCATGTCCATATACCTCTTCTTAAAATAGTCATGCAAAAAGAAAACATCACCATGTTAATAATATGATACGATATCTTCCGTTTTAGGCCGACGCTTCTCTGTTTGGGATTCATTTAATTAATGTCACTTCTCTTCCTATTCTAAATTTTACCTCACCTTATAAAAAATTATATGGAAAATTACCAGATTAAAATTTGATTAAGGTTTAGGTGTTTATGTTACCTTTATGTTGCTCATTCTTTTGCTCATAAGTTTCTTCCACGATCTAAACCTTGTTTATTTCTTGGTGTATCTCCTCAACATAAAGGATTCAAATGCATAGATCTAACCACTAATTGGATAATTCTTTCACGTCATGTAAATTTTATAGAATCCATTTTTTTATACATTTCTCTCTTTCCAGCAACTACTAGTATCGCTGAAGTTCCTTCCTCACAAACTACCTCTCCTATATTTTCTTCGGTTAATGTGTCTGATAGGTATGCTTCACCAACTGCTAACTTTGAATTAATCCCCATGTTGGATGTAACTTCTTCCCTTTTTGTCTCTTTATCTCTTAATAACTCTACAATTTCTACAAGGACTCTAACTTCCTCATATTCAAATAATCAGTTTTCTCCTCATGTTACACATGTACCTATTTTATGCAATTCTCCTATTTATCTCTACCACCTTCTACTGTGAACCCATCTCTTTTCTTATTCACACAAAATCAACATCACCATATTTCTAGTGAAATTAATTTCACTATATATCCCATAATGCATAATTAAAGTTCAATTCAACCATCTTCAAATCAACCTCTCTCTTGCCCAGATGTCTCAGCATCCATTTTCTCTCATAATTCATACTTCTTATCTTCTTCTAATTTAATTTCTTCTCCAGCTTTACCGTCTAATCAATCACATAATCATGCCCATGTAACTGTCACTCATTCAATGACCGGGTCACTAAAATCACGAGTTGTGTCCCCTCTTAATCTCTTTGTTTCAAGTCCACCTTTTGAGCTAACATATTTTACCCAAGCATCCAAAGACTCTTGGTGGCTCAATGCCAAGAGTGAATATTTTAATGCACTCGTATAGAATCATGCATGGACATTAGTTCCTCCACCTCCTAATGTGAATATTGAAAGAAATAAATGGGTATATCGGCTTAAGTACAATCCTAATGGTTCTATAGAGCTCGTTTGATTGCACGGGGCTTTTCTCAATAACTCAGTTTAGATTATACAGAGACTTTTGCTCCTGTGATCAAGTTAAGCATTATTCATCTAGAATTATCTTTGGCTCTTCTCAATAATTGGTGTATGCATCAATTAGATGTATTTAATGCCTTTTTACATGAAAAGCTAAATGAAGTTGTTTATATGCAGCAACCCAGAGGTTTTGAACATCCTGATTATCCATATCATGTGTGTAAGCTAAGGCATTTTATTTATAGATTGAAACAATCGCCTAGAACGTAGTTTACTTGACTTACAACTTATCTTTGGGACCATGGTTTTAAGCATTCTACCTCTGATCATAGCATGTTCATTTTTTACCAAGACAGTGCTATTTTAATCCTCCTTATTTATGTTGATGATATTGTTGTTTTTGGATCCTCAAATATACTAGTTTCTGAATTTATATCACCCATGAAATTTGAATTTGCAATGAAAGATCTTGGCTCCCTTCATTATTTTTTAAGCATGAAGAGAGTTCATAATAGTGATGGGGTTCTTCTGCTTCAACGAAAATAGATATCACAACTTTTGGATCGATTTAATTTAGTTGAAGTTAAGCTTGTGCAAACCCCTCTTTACAGTAAGCTTAATTGGCATTCTGTGGATATGTGGATATACAACTCCTTGATGATCCTTCTCTGTATCGAAAAATGATTAGCAGCCTTCAATATTTATCTTTCACGCGACCGGATATACAATATGTTGTGAATATGGCATCCCAATTTCTTCATCAACCTCGACTTATTTATCTTCAAGTTGTTAAGCGAATTTTTTGCTATCTTAAAGGAACTCATGCCCATGGGATGCAACTCTACAGAAACTCTACCATCCCTTTGACTATATTCTCAGACTTGGACTGGCCAGGTTGCACAGCAACTCGTCGCTCTACCTCTGGATTTTGCATTTTCCTTGGGAGCAACTTGATATCTTAGTCTACAAAGAAACAACCAACTATTGCACGCTCAAGCACCGAAGCTGAGTATCATGCTTTGGCTGTTGCCGTTGCTGATGCTATATGGTTACAATTTCTCCTGTAGGACTTGGTTGTTTATCTTCGCACTCCTATACTTGCAAAATGTGATAATATCGGGTCCATCCATTTTGCATATTATCAAATCTTCCACTCCAGATCAAAACTCGTCGCTTTAGACTGTCATTTTATCTATGAGAAGATTAGCCAAGGTGACTTTACTGTTTCTCATGTTCCTACCTAACAACAACTTCCAGATATTTTTACTAAAACTGTCTCTATTATAAAATTCAAGGAGTTTCTTGTCAATCTTCATGTTCGTTCCTCCACTTCAGATTGAGGGAGGGTGATAGGGATATTATTGTAAATATAATTTAAAGAGTCATGTCATCTTGTAGTTGTAGCTTTCCTTAAAAATAATACATGTTCTGGCCCTAGCTATTCACGCAGGCCATTTTGTTATTCTTGACTTTATTTCTTTCTTTGTTACTAAACTTCAACTCTTATTGCATAATTTTGTTTATCTAAAATATTACTTTATCCTTCTCAAAATAGTTGGCATGAATGGATTTTGCACTACTTTTAATGAAAAATTAATTAGGAGTCTGATTTGATCAATATATTAATTCTTTAATCTTCATCTGTTTATGTGACTCTTAATTCTAGAATAATTTCTAGAATAATTATTACCAAAGTTAAAATTAAAAAAATAATTAATTATCTCTTAATTTCTTAATTATCATCTATTTTGAGACGGACGAATATAAAATATTAAGTGGATCTAAAATCCTCCTAGCTCCCAATACTAACAATCTTAGATTTGTTTCTTTCAGACTACAAAAGTCCCATAATATTGTATGACTCAAACAAACTCTAAATTAATTGTTGAGTCCAAATTCGACCACTAAGAACTAAGTAAAAGAATCGTATCATCCAGATTTTCTTGTCTTTCTTCTAAGCAGCGTCCTTGAGTTGGTCATCCCTATTCTCTTCAGAATGTATTTCTATAGAATTATTCCCATGAGAATACATAAAGTGAAAAACTTTTATAGCAGTTCCATAATTGAGAAAGAATAATATCAAAGTTTGAGATTAAACTTGATGATGACAAATGACAAAACATGTAAAGTTATTCGGATAAGAGCTAGGAAGGAACCCCTGCTAGTTTTGGATCTTGGACCCCATAGAATTGGCCCCATTTTGACTCATACTTTCCCATCTCAATTTATATATTGATTTCTTTTTTCTTTTTGGGGGGAGAGGGAATTACCTCTATTTTATTTTTTTTAATGGTATTTGATTTTGAATTTTTATTTTCGCTTAACAATTTCTTATAAATAATAATGTTAACTTGAACAAAAAATTCACTGAGAAGTACTTAGATTGTTCTTCGTGCATAAGTATTAACTTTTTACATATACATACAATTTCTTGATATAATTGATATATTTTTAATCAAACTTTTTACTAGATAAATAAGCTTAAAAGAAATGACATTTGATATTTATCTCCTTAAATCTCTCAGGACAAAGGATACGAGAAATTTAGAAGAACCCATATACGGAATGAAGGTGATCCGTGTAAATACATCGATTTCTTACTAGTGCAAAGAAACTCTTTTTTGCTAACTTGAAAAACAACAAACCGTGTTTGTCCTGTATATCTCTAGGAAGATCGATATCTTTACAAAAGACTTTATAAGTATTCGCCTCAATTTACATTAAGCCTCTCGGTTTTTGCCCCTTTTACATTCCATCTCCTTAAAAATCTTTCATTTTCCACTCTCTTTTGTTCAATCTCTTGAAATCTCTCTAATTAAATTGATATCCATTTAATTAAAGAGTCTAGATTTTTTTGATACATTTTCATTGTTTGAATGCGATAACGGATGCCAATTACAACTCAACCAATTACAACTCAAAATATGTGATACATAATGATATGTACATTAACATAATGCATATCAAATAAATGAGTGTTATACATGCAGATATACAATATGTAAACATATTATTCCAATAGTACAATAGGCCAGTATGTATATTAATAATGTGTGTACAAATTAATCCACCTATGTGTACTAATAACAAGTATACATATTATTTCAGATACATACTAGCTAATCATATGTACAAGTACGCTGCAAGTAATATTTGAAGGGGAAAAATTGGAGTTTCTGCGTTACAAGTTACAAGGATAGGTTCAGGGGTGGATATACAGTATTGTGTCAGGGTTCCCAGAAACCCCCACTCGCTATCGTAGATCCGATAAATATATTAAAAAATAGAATAAGTTAATAAAACATTATAAACGATAACCCATAAACAAAAATAGCATTGGCTTTATGGCATAGAATAGACCCTTGAAGTGCTTAGTCACATGACCATGGGATTGATCCTACCGAGTGTTGTCCTTTTTATTATATTATTGCATATTACTTTATTTTAACGAAAACCCACTAACTTATTATTCACTCATTTGACATTTACTGTGCGGAATAAATCTTATATCTTTATAAGATGGTGTCATCCTTATGTTGGCTGATAATTTGAGATTGGTGTATTGAAAAAGAGACTTGGAAACAAAGAAAAATATTCTATATTTCCAAAACTAGAAAGTCCGAGCCTGTGATATGCTAAACATTTTTTTGTCTGTAGACTTTTCTCCTGGAGGTGAGCTTAGCTGTGTTTTTTTATATTGTTCTGTTTGTATTGGGACTCATAAATCCAGTACTCCCTCTGTCTGAATTCACAATCAAAATTAAGAAAGTTGACTCTCGAAATCTAAATTATGACACATAAATTGGGACTCATAAATCAAGTACGAATTCACAATCAAAATTAAGAAAGTTGACCCTCAAAATCTAAAGCCGATCTGACCAATGAGCAAAACTACTAAAGGGAAGAGCAAACTTAAAAAAAGGGCAGGAAAATATAGCTTAATTTGACCGTGGCAGCTATATGAACACGAATGGCCTTAATTGTACATTACATATACAGTAAACCAGCTCGTGGCCAACAAAGGTATATTTCGCAATGATATACCCCGTGTCTTAGTCAATACTTGAGCACCTGGATTATGATCTAGTCATAAAGTAGAGGAACTAATCTTCTTTAAACAGAAGCGAACACAACAGAACAGATGCGGTTGTAATCAGTAAGAATTCAACACAAAGAATAGTTCATACTGAAATATGTTGTAGTTTCCCACGTAATTTTTGAGTTAAGCTAAAACATATATACTGGTAATTAAGAGGCTAGATCTGATATTCAAAATATGCAGATAAAGAAGGAAATGAAGATTTACCAATCATAATCATATTTCTCTCCTTCGTAGATGCCAGCAGATCCTCTAATCCACTCTTTTATTGTTTCACTGATCCAATTAAAAGCGTCCCCAGCTTAACTGAAACTGCAAAACATTGGGGAACTCAAACAACTTGAAAATACATAAATGAAAAGGCCAAGTACTGAAAAGAGTTGACCTTAATATGCAAAAATCAAAGGTAGCATAGTTTTGAACTATTTTTAACGAATAGAAATTACATCGCTAGGTATAAAAGTGCTGGTAGGAGCCTCCTTTCGAGCAGTCTCATAGATTAGACCAGTTTCAACATTCTTGCTAAGGCTCCTAGCGATGGAGTCGAGTAGCGTACTACTCGTTTTGCTCACCCCAAATTCCATTAGCCTTTGTTGCCCCTACTACAAGCTCAATAGTTCTTATTTTGTGTAAATTAAAATCCTTAAAATTAGAACAAATATTGCCAAAAAGGGTAAAACTCAGTAAGTCAACTCCAATACCAATCATAAGTAAGTTGAAAAGTAATCAAAATAATTTATACAACATGAATGTGTTACTAACTATTGGAAATTTTATTCACGGGCATGTTTTATTCTTATTAGCACCTCTAACGTCTATGTAATTGACACGAAATAGTGAATGAGTGCATGCATATACAAAATCAGTGAAAAAGAAAAAGCAAAGAACAACCGTGATAATAGTCGAAAGGGAAGAGCGAAAAAACCCCTAGAACAATACACACTGCAATCTTCTCGGATTCCTCAAACCTCTCAAGAAACGTCATCCAAATGAAACCAAGAAATTTGACAACAAAAATTCAAAACAAAGCATGCATGAGTACACTCAATTAAGCAGTGACGCTACAAATATAAATATCACCCATGAAATTGGCAGAGAGAGGGAAAATCCCCAAAGCAGCACTGCATTATTGTATTGAGTCTCTCACTATGAATAAATGAAATTACCTCTCAAAGAATAGTTGTGTCTCTCTTTCCTCTCCATAACCCCAAAGAAGCAGTTGCAAATTTTCAGTTATTATAGATGATTCAAAGAAATCTTAATAGTAATGTTATTAAAAACACAAAGAAGTATAGAAGGTGATGATCAGATTTAGATTAATTGACAATGATGAGAGAGAAATACACATGTTTTCACGTGTCTTGAAACTAATGAATCCTTCATTGATACTTTTGTACAACATATATTGCGTTTTGTACAATTATTTAAAGCTGTATTGGTCCAACAGCTTATTGGCTTATATACAAGGGTAATATATGCTTTGAAAAAGATTCACAAAGGAGCTCCATGAACATAACACGTTATATGTGCATTTGAGTCCATACACAAGTGGAAGAACAACATAGTTGTACTGTTAGCTTAAAAACGGCAGCCCGGAGCCCGGTGCACTAAAGCTGTTATGTGTGGGGTTCAGGAAAGTGCCGAATCACAAGGATTTATTGTACGCAGCCGTACCTCACATTTCTGCAAGACGCTGTTTCTATGGCTTGAATCCATTTCCTTCCTAGTCATATGGCAGTAACTTAACCAGTTGCTCCGAGGTTCCCTTCTACTATTAGCTATCATAAATTATGGTTGGTTTAGTCTGATCCATCTCTGCCCCTGCTTGATCAGGATGTCGCAAGTCCAACAATGTATCTGGGTACCCACCCACACTCGCACTTTGACTTCCTTCTTCCATATGTGCAACCCTATAGACTATAGTTGCTAAAATTGTCAGCTAACCAATTTTGCTCCGGATAAATATGCAGGACTTGTGGATCATTCAGCTGGCGGAGGAGATACCTGCAATCATCCAAGAATTGTGAGTAAAGTAAATTCGAACGAGCCAATATATGTGCCACTTCATGGGCATCAATACTTACCTGAAGGGATTGCAAATCATGTCTGAAAGCCAACAAAAAGGTGCTACCATGAGAAAGTTGGTGCAACAAGATTCCTAATTTCTAACTTTTAAAAAAAAAATTCCGACGCTGGAAAGACTTTTCCATACAACATAAATTGAGTTCTGTGGGACATTTTCAAGAGTGAAATAATAGACCACCTGCATTCCGAACAATGTGCCACTAAGAAGCGAAAATGTCGTTTAGTATATAAATAAAAAAAGGATAGTTACTCACATGTACAATCCAAAGAAACAGTTCATAGTGATCATATCCCAACAATTTGTTACAATTAAATTAGCCAACACATGTTCGCATTGAAATTCAGGAAGTCAAATCTCTTCCAATGCTATTTTAAAAATTCTTCTCAAACTACACAAAACCCTCTTTATTTTTCTATTTTAGAAATCTGTATCACATGACGTATAAAAGTGTATATACATACATTATATATACACCTTTATACCTTATTATTCATTACATACACATTATATGTATAAGTTGAAGAGTAATGCAGTAACTCACACAAAGAGTAAATCATTGTAAGCAGAGAAATGAAGGAAGAAATAGTAGAAGATCAATTATCTTAGAATCAGAGAAGAAAAGAGGAGGAAGAAGTGTAAGTTATTGCGTTTATTGATGTATTCACAATCAATTGTCTTGTTAGTAGTAGTACATGGTTGACTATATATGGAGCAAATGATAAGCTTAACAGTGTAGTTTTAACTAACTAACCGATTTCAACAATGTAACAAACTTCTTGACACTTTAACTAACTTTCCCTCCTTTTTCCTTCTTTGTTCTAGACTCTCATTCCTCAACACTCCCCTCAAACTTGGCACTGCAAAGAGATTGACAAGGCCAAGTGTGGACATTAGGTATTCATGTTGAACCTTAGTTAAGCCTTTAGTGAATGCATCTGCAGATTGGTCATGAGTGGATATATATTCAGTCTTGATCAGCCCTTGTTGGATTTTTTCCTTCACAAAGTAGCAGCTTGTTTCTATATGTTTAGTCCTCTCACGGTAGACAGAATTTGCAGCTATTTGCAAGGCTGCTTTGCTGTCACTGAAGATGGTCACAACTAGTTGTAGTTGAACACCTAGATCCTTGATCAAACCAACTAACCACGTAAGTTCTGCAACTGTTGAAGCATGGCTTGTATACTCTGAAACAACTGAACTCCTAGAAACAATTGACTGTTTCATTGACTTCCACGAAATTAGTGATTCACCTAGTTTGATAGTAAAGCCTATAATAGACTTCCTAAAGAAAGCACACGCAACCCAATCTGCATCACAATGAGATGTAAGAACATCTCCTTTTGAGCTAGACATGAGAAGACCTTCTCCCGGTTTTCCTTTTATATATTTAATGATTCTGAGTATTGCATTCATGTGAGACTGTTTTGGACTCTATAACAAGGTCTGTACACTGTATGCTATGTCTAGTCTTGTTATTGTGAGGTATAACAGCTTCCCTATTATCCTTTGGTACATCCCTTGATCAGCTAGTACTTCATCTTTTGACCTTCCATCATTTGAAGTATGTTGATCATATTTTATAGTTGTCAATTTCTTTGTAGTATCAAGAGGTGTAGGTGTTGGTTTAGCAGCACTGGGACCTGTTTCTGAGATTAACTCAAGTGCATACTTCCTCTGATGCATCACAATTCCTTGTTTAGACCTTGCAAGCTCGATGCCTAGGAAGTACTTTAGTTCTCCACGATCCTTCATCTTAAAAGCTTTATGAAGAGCCTCTTTGGTTTCAATTATCTGATCAAGTCTGCTACCAGTTACTAGTATGTCATCTATATAAACTAGTATAACAATTATTCCTTCACTTGTCTTTTGATGTATAGAGAATAATCATACTGACTATGCCTAAACTTGTATTTAATCAAGGCTAGATGCAGTTTTGCATTCCATTTTCTTGGTGCTTGTTTCAATCCATACAAAGATTTTGAATGTCTGTACACCTGTCTCTCCCCCCTCTCCCCTGACTTTTAAAACCTTGTGGAAGTTTCATACAGATCTCATCTTCCAAATTACCTTGTAAAAAGGCATTGTATACATCCATTTGATGGATATGCCAATGTCTAGCAGCTGCAATAGCCAAGCCAGTCCTCATATTAACCATTTTCACAACTGGACTAAAGGTCTCTTGATAGTCCACTCCTTCCTTTTGACTGAACCCTTTTGCTACCAACCTTACCTTGATTTTTTCTATTTCTCCTGAAGCTTTGAACTTGATTTTGTAAATCCATTTGCACCCTATAGGATGCTTGACTTCAGGAAGAGTGACCACCTGCCAAGTATTGTTGTTTTCAAGAACAGCTCTCTTAGATTGCATAGCATCTACCCACCTAGGCTCTATGACTGCCTCTGCATAAGATGTTGGTTCAATAAGATTAGAGAAGTTAGATAAGTAGCATTGATATTTGTCAGATAGATTATCATAAAAAACATAGTTTGAGAGAGGATATAAAACATTGTCATTGATAATTAATGACATAAAGTCTTGGTAGATTTTCTTTGAGTAGAGTGTGTTGTAGTTTGTGTAGTAACTTCTTGTGACAATTTTGCAGTGGCTTGTCTGGCAGCTTGTCTGGTTATTCTACTTGTTGCAGTAGGAGTTGATGCAGCCTGAATGGACTAGAGTAGTACTAGTTGTATTTTGTAGTTGTTCGGCAGGTGATTGCGAGTCATTCTCAATAATTGGTTGTGGTTGTGAGCTGTTCTCAGCAGTTACTTGTGACTGTGAACTAAGCTCAACTCTAGGCACATCAGTAACTAACTCATCACTACTCCCTGTTATCAAGTCATATGTAGGAAATAAAGATTGTGAAGCTTGTGTCAGTATCCTTGAATGGAAATGTACCTTTCAAAAAAATGACATCACTATTAACAGAAAAAATCTTGTCAATGAGATCATAAAGGATATAACCTTTCTTTGTTTCTGAATAGCCCATGTGAATAGCCTTTCTTAATCTAGGTTTAAGTTTATCCAATTCATGTACTACCTTAGCAAAATACAAATAGCCTAAGACCTTTAGATGATGTCGTGCAGTTTTTTTTTTCTGAAACTGATTTAGTGCAGGTTTCTTATTGTAAAATTTTTCATAAGGTGTGGTATATCCTAATACAGAAGAAGGAAGTCTGTTTATTAGATATGTAGCAGCTTTCACACAGTGTCCCCAAAACTTTAAAGGTATATTAGCTTAAAACCTAATAGTTCTTGTTATTTCCAACAAATGTTTATGCTTCCTCTCAGCTACACCATTTTGCTGAGGTGTATATGAGCAAGAAGTTGGATGAGTTATGTCTAAAGTGGCAAAAAGTTCAGTACTCAGTTCTAATCACTTTCACACAAGCATCAAACTGGTTTTGAATGTAAGATAGAAAATGCTTAAGAACAACAATGACATCAGTTTTCAACTTGAGTAAAAACACCCATGTCATTCTAATAAAATTATCCACAACAGTTAGAAGGACCAGTGTCCATCACAAGTAGGAACCTTATAAAGTCCCCAGAGATCCATATGTACTAAGTCAAAAGCTTTAACACTAGATGTACTGCTAGAGGCAAAGGCTAGCCTAGTTTGTTTAGCAAATGGACAGACTTCACATTTATTTATATTGTCATGTAGATGAGTCTTGGAAATAGAAAACATCAACATAATATCCTAAAAGGAACATGTCCAAGCCTCTTATGTCATAGCCTTAGATCAGATTTATTTGTGATCTCAGTATTGAAAACACAACCTGCTACTTTTCCATGTCTTGGAAGCTTTTGTCTCAATAAGTATAGTTTATTTTCCTCTCCACCAATCTCCTTCACCTACCCATTCCAAAGATCCTGAAAAACACAGAAGTTAGGGAGGAATGTATCTAAACAGTTAAGTTGCTTAATAGCCTTTGAGACTAATAACAGATTGTATCTAAACTGAGGTAGATGAAAAACATTCTGGATAGTACTATTTTCAGAAATATTACTACACCAGTGTGTGTCACTAGTGACACATCACGATTGGGTCGTATTACTTTTTTTGGATTTACTGCCTCAAATATTGAATCTTTGTTTAGAAGATCAATTTCTGCAGCCATATGGTTTGTAGCACCTATGTCGATAATCCACTCAGGTGAATTATTGCAGACCATCAAGGCACTACTAATACCTGACATATTTGCTGCACTAGCAGATGGCACTTGAGTGTGTTTCTCCAGCATTCTGATTATATTGCTCAGGTGTGAAACTTGGTGGCAAAGGTAACAGTCCAGCACTTTGATTTTGGTGATGCTGATCCTAATCCTCAGCCACAACATTGTGATCGCTAGAAGCAATTTTCCTCATCTTGTACTTGTGATCATAGCCAGTTCTAGCTTCATTATTCATTTTCTGCTATGTTTAGGATGTCCAAGAGGGTAACCAACAAGTTTGTACCAACCCACCTTGTAATGACCTTTCATCTTACAATGATCACACACGGCACTAGGATTATAGGTTGACACATAGTTTCTCTTCCCCTTTTGATAGTTACCTTGATAACGACCACCTTGATAGCCAGACTTAGAATACATGGCTACTTCATCAGCTGAATTAGGAGCAGCACTAAGAAGACCTGCGGCATGCATAAACTGAGCTACAGTTTTTTTATTATCATCACTCATGATCATAGAGTAGTCTATGTTGACAGTTGGTAGTGCTGTCATCAACAAGATTTGGCTTCTTGTTTGGGAGCATGTGTAATTTAAGTCCATTAGAAACTGATACAACGTTTGTCTTTAAAGATACGCCAAGAAATCTCTTGATTTTTCACACTTACAAGCAGGAGATGGTACTAAAGATTCAAACTCATCCTATAAGTCTTTCAACTTAATAAAATATGATGGTACTAAAGATTCAAACTCATCCCATAAGTCTTTCAACTTAGTAAAATATAAGACACGGATTGAACTCCCTGAGTCATGGTTGCAATTTCTTAGTGCAAATTATAAGTTCTTGAACCATCTATTTTATCAAATCTTTCCTTAAGATCCAACCACACAGAATATGCAGTTGAGGCATGCACCATCCCTCCAAGTAGTTCAGTAGAAACTGCATTCATAAGCTAAGAAAGTACTATAGCATTGAATCTTTCCCATTGATTTATTTCCCATGTCAGTAGAGAAATTTTCTTACAAGAGCCATCTACTATACCAAATTTGTTACGCCTTAGTAGTGCAATTCGAACAACCTTACTCCATACAACATAGTTTTCACTACCCCTTAACTGGAAAGACGCAATAGAAGTACCTGATACATTTGCAGCAGATAAGAATAGGGAATGATTGTAATCAAATGGACGCTGCAGTGGCAGTGGGATTGATCCAAATTGTTGGGGACTAAATTTCCAATTCATGCGCGTCAATAGTCATTTTCAATTAAATAGAGTTCCTTTCAGAGCAATTCAATTAGTCGAGCAGTTACTGTCAGAGTAACTCAAGAAATTGCTAGAAATCAGAAATTCTTGAATGAGCAGATGAAGACCAGAGATTCAAATCAGAAATTGTAGGATCGATAAGAGTACTAATTCAATTCAGTTGGCTCTGATACCATGAAGATTAATGCAGTAATTCACACTAAGAGCAAATCACTGCAAGCAAGCAGAGAAATGAAGGAACAGATAGTAGAAGATCAACTATCTTAGAATCACAGAAGAAAAGAGAAGGAAGAAGTGTAAATCATTGTGTTGTATTGATGTATTCAATTCAATTGTCTTGTTAGTAGTAGTACATAATCGACTATATACAGAGTAAATGAGAAGCTTAACAGTGTAGTCTTAACTAACTAACCGACTTCAACAATGTAACTAACTTCTTTACACTTTAACTAACTTCCCCACCTTTTTCCTTCTTTGTTCTAGACTCTCATTCCTCAACATAAGTAACGTGCCTGCTTTGTATAACCATGTATATATACAAATTGTGTGAGATTTGTCGCGTAGGATGTGTGTGCCTATTTGTTCAACTTTAATATAATTTAAGTGCCAAATTGTGCCCACCCAAAGTCTGAGGGCATACATGCTAGTTGAGGCCACGTTAAAAGGAATGCTTATGTATTAATAGATGAAAATTCCATAAAAAACACTTTAGTAGCACATTTTCAGTAGTAATAACTCAAAGATTCAAGTATGAGCTAATATCATATAAATCCATTCATTTTTGAAAAAATCCTCAAGTTCAAGAATGTTTGATAGTCTTACCATATATTGAATGTTGATAGTCTTACCATATATTGAAGTTTTTGTTGTCTGCTGATGCTTGCAATAGAAGAAACAATAAGTGACACATCTAATGCCTAGATGAACTAGCAGCAAAATGAATGATAATGACACTAAAATATCAACAATATTCGAGTAAAAAAACACTACCTTGCTTGGTCCCTGAAGTATTTAGAGGACCCTGCAAACATTAGCATGCTTCCTCATTTTTATGTTAGCCTACTATCTTCTACAGATGGAAATCAATCATCAAACATTTGAAAAAGACAAAAAAAGGGATCACCTTAGCATGTTGCTTAAATACTCTCCTAGCGAAACAGCTAACGTACAAATTCAAGCCATAATATTCTGCCTGTTCATTTCAAAGTTGTTTCCAAATATGGCAATAGTTCTGTGGTCCTGAGTGCAATAATAATAATGTGAGGCCGGCAGAATAATAAGCTGGTACAAAAGCAAATGAGAACTAAATACTTGGCATATGCAGCATTCTGTATTAACAACTAATTGATAGTCTCCACAAAATATTGAAATGTTTGTAGTCAGCTGATGCTTGCAATAGAGGAAATAACAAGTGACACATCTAATGCTTAGATGATTTAGCAGCAAATAGAATGGTAATGACACTGGGATATCAAAGAGATCCAAGTGTAAATACTGGGATATCAAAGACATCCAAGTGCATTATTTATCAAGTGTATTCCAAATATGGCAATAGTTCTGTGGTCCTGAGTGCAATGATAATAACGCGAGGCAGGCAGAATAGTAAGCAGGCGTTTTACAAAAGCAAATGAGAACTAAATACTTGCTCTATGCAGCTCACTTGTTTCCATATTTTCTTCTCTACTACTGTATTTCCTTACTGATTTTGATATGCTAAACTTGAGTCTGAGGGTCCACCAGAAACAACCTCTCTACCTTCAAAAAACGGGTAAAGCTACCACAGACCATCCTCCCCAGACCCCACTTGTGGGATTACACTGGTATGTTGTTGTAGAAAAGAGAGATTGAACTTACAGGCAGACTCCCAAGTTTTCACGTTCTGGTACATCAGCCTTTACAGGCTCTAAAACATAAAAAGCCGGAAATCTTGTTATCCCTATCCAATTGAAAATGACTGTCGAATCAGTAAACAACACAAATATCTGCAAGGAGGGGAAAAAACAAATGAATAGAAAACCTCCAGATTTTGAAACATGTGCAAGTGCTGTTGATAGCGAGGAATGCATGTGGGAAGAGAGCAATTCTCGAGTGTGGTGAACATGAGCCCTTAATGATCATCATACAATGATTCACAATCAGTTTTAAGCTAGAGGAAACACGTAATAAGCTCATTGATAACTGCTAAGATTAATAACTCACAGTTACTGTAAGAAACACCACACCTGCTAAGCTTGAGAGAAACCAAACTGCTTATGGTCGCTAATGGAAAGAAAGCTTACAATATCATATGAAACTGGATATTCAGTCTAGGCAGCTCTCTAAGTTAGCATCCAATATACACTGTTCACAGCTAACATGGAGTTTTCTATGGCCATGAATGACAAGTGAAACTTTTGGAAACCAAAGCACGCCTATGCTAGGGTATTTTGGCTAAATTCACTGATCCAATCATCGTTCATAGATCACCTCGAATTTGTATCATAGTAATTCATCCAATAACTATACCATAGTTACATTTTGCCTCGACAACAATAGCAGGAGCCTAAGTTGCTCTGACTCAGGTGAGTATTCTGAGGTCTGATTCGGTGAAATCTAAATTTGAAGATTCGGGGGTACGTATCTAGGTGCGAGTAAAAAATTCAACATTATAAAGATATTCTAAATTTGAGAAATATTTTTGCAGAAAACTTGCATGTATATCGTAGAATTCAAGCTTTCATTTCCAAGAGGGATTACTTTTCCATTTTCCTACAAACCCAACAATTACTAAAAGCATATTACAATAGAACAAATATAATTAAAATAATGAGTGTAACTCTTGAAATAAATAATGTAACCAGTAACTTGTAAAGTAAGATCACTTAAACAGAATGAATCAGTGAAAGAGGAAAACTGGAGCTGGAATTATTAAAATTTTAAATATAAACTAGAAATTCAGTTCATCCACAATTTAACTATTCTCTTGATGTTGTGAATCAAAGAGTAAGTACCCAATTTCTTTCACAACAAGAGGAGGAAGCCGGTTGAGTAAGCAAAATGTAGCCGAGACATCATAATTTTCCCACCAAGAAAGAGGATCCTCATACATCATACCCTCTATCACATGAAGATTACTAAAATAACCACCTCCGCTACAAAATGTACCATACTCCAATGAAACTTGCTTCATTTCATTTGAATCTTTAAAGTATCTTCTTTGAAAGCACTTGATGATCTTATTCAATGAAATTACCGTCTCTTCACTAGGACTAGACGTTGAATCCCATTTTCACATTGAAGCCATGATTCGTGATAGTATTTGGGAACTAAAGAGTGTGTCATACAATGTAAAGGGTACTTCTTTTGTTTCACCTAGCCACAAGAATATCATGAATGGTACCCAAAAAGTTTGATTGTCCGGAATTGAGATCTTTCCCCTCACGCCCAAATATTATTTCTTAACCTTCTCAATCGTTGTGTCCCACATATCATAAATGAGAGATAATTTTGGACAATCAATATTTCTAAGCATACTACAATAGGTTCCATAAATTTCAAAAAGTGGCAATACTATCCCACTTTTCATCATTCATTATAAGAGATTTTATTTCACTCGTTTTAGCTTCAATTCCTTATAATTCTTCCATTCATCATCCTTCTTCTATAGTGACGATTTCACTTTGATGTGTGAGGCAAATCTTGTTTCACCAACTTTCAATAAGCACGAATTGGAATGCTTTTGAAAATCGCATGTGGCATGTCATGCTTCACAACAAAGTTCTTCAAATTACTCACTTCACCAAGTAACTCTAATATCCATTGCAATTTGATAGGTGAGGTAATTTATCTGAAGGTTGGCACATACTTACCCCATGATGGAAACAACAAGTTTCATGTTACTTGTGTTATCCGTAATAACTTAAACAACAATATTTGGACCTACATTTCTATTACTTAAATAATTTAGCAATATATATCCCCATCTTTTATGATCCCAATACAAATGAAAAATATTGGTCCCCACAAGATTGATCAAAGGTCATCTCTTAATGTCGGGTGATCCATCCGAGCAAATTGACAGCCTTTTTCTTTTTACATGTATCTTTAATTGATAGCAACTTTTTTTCAATGTGAGTCTTTTCTCGAAGCCAAAAGAGTTGTTCTCAAATGCCAAGGATATCTGTATAGCTCCACTTTCAAACCTTTTTTTATCCTGTTGTAGTAAATCGAATCCTTTTGGAATAAAAAAAATAATCCACTTTCTTTCTTGCAACAACTTGAATAAATAATTTTTTCCTTTCAACGTGTACATGCTCATCTTCAAAGACTGAAGTATATCACCATTGATTTCACTGCATATTTGAATTCCATGGCCTAATAATATTAAAACATGTGCTTTAACTTTATTATATAATCCAATAAATACTTTATTGTAATAGCTACAGGACCATACACCATTTAGCAACTGAAATAACTTTAACATGATTCCATAATGATTTTTCATCAAATCTACCCCTACACTTTTTGTTGATCTCATAAACCTTTTTACTTTTGACTTACCAGTTGTTGTCATTTATTGATTAAAGGATGAGTGACTTTCAGGTTTTCAATTTTTTTGGCCATGAAACAAAGAAGTGCTTTGAAGCAGAGGGAGAGAGTGAGAAAGACAATGGTATGCTTGGTCTTTGGAGGGAGAGTTGGTAGAGAAAAAACCCTTTGGAATCTGTGTTGCAAATATTCTACTTTGGACTTCAATTTGCACGCCACTTTGAATATATTTCTTTGACATAGGAGTACAATAGTATTAAATGTTATTTGTACCAATTCAATTTTTTAAATTTAACCAAGAATATATGTACCAATATTATTTGACCGTGAATTCGGATATGAAATCTTTCAATTTTCTAAAATAAAATTTACAAACATTTGACTCCACCTATTTGACTTATGTTACTTCTTATGTAGATTTCATATAGTCTTAAATTTTATTTCAAAAACTTGAAGATTTTATGTCCGAATTCACAATAAAATAGTATTGGTACAAATATATTGACATTTAAATTTAAAAACGTTAAAAAATTACATTGGTTTAAATCACGTTTATGTTATTGTACTCCTATGTCAAAGAAATATATTCAAAACGAATTGCAAAAGCAAATTGAAGTCTAAAGGTCTGATCTTTGTCAGCACAGAAGCCAAAGGGTCCTTTCTATACCAATTATCCCTCCAAAGACTAAGTATACCATTGCCTTTTTGCTTTAAAGCAATTCTTTGTTTCATTGCTAAGAAAATTTATAACTTAAGAATCGCTCATCCTTTATCCAAGAAATAACATCGTCTGCAATTAGAAGTCAATAGGAAAAGGTATTATGAGACCAAGAAAAAGTGTAGTGGTCGATTCGATGACAAACCATTGTGGAATCATGTTAAAGTTATTTCAGTTGCTCCTAATGGTGGTGGAATAACAGATCATTGTCCTGTAACTATTGCAATAAATTATTTGCTGAATCATATAACAGAGTTAAAGTACATATTTTAAGACATCAGGCCATAGAGTTCAAATATGAAAAGAAATGAATGGTGAAATATTTAAGGCTTTGACGATGTAGCATGAACAAGCTGAAAGAAAAAAAAATCATCCATTCAAGTTTATGCAAGAAAGAAAGTTGATTATGTACCTCTTCGGAAGGAATTTGATTTACTACAACAGAAGTAAAGAAAGGTTTCAGAGAGTGGAGCCAAACAAAAATCCTTCAACATCTGTGGAAGAAATACTATCGATAAATTAGCAGCTTGAATGTTTTAAGAATCAGGTTTATCATTTAATCTTGCAAATTCTCCCTATTTCATAAAATATTCACAATTTTTAGCTGAAAAATCTATTTCCGATTATATTCCCCCTTTATATAATAGATTGAGAACAAGTCTTTTATGGCTCAAGAAAAAAGACTCACGTTGAAAGAAAGTAGCACCCAATTAAAGATACATGGAAAAAGAAATGATTGTTGATTTATTCGGATGGATGATCCGACATTAAGAGACGACCTTTTATCAATATAATGACATCATCTAGTAGGGACCCAATATTATTAAATCAATCAATTCTACTATATTACATAGGATGGGAATATATCGGTAACTGTTTATTGAAGCAATAAAAAATGTAGGTCCAAATAATGTTTGTTCAAGTTATTATGGATAACCAGTGTTGTGAAAAGCGTTGAAGCCTCGCTTTAAGCGTGAAGTGAAGTGATAGTGGGTCACTTTTTACACCTGAAGCGATAAGGTGAGAAAAAAGCTCGCACTTCAGGTCCAGAAGCGAGACGCCATAAAGTAGAAAAAGCACAGAAAAGCTCGCTTAAGTGATATTTAAGGATTTTTTTAAGGGTTTTATTGGTTTATTCGATTTATTTTAGTTAAAACCCTTAAGCGACTTGTACAACTGTAGAGTTGTTGTTGTGACTACTGCGTGCTGCTGAAAGTATGCGACTTCTTCTCCATTTCTACTCCTCCTCTTCTTCTTCTTCTTCTTTTATTAGGGTTTTCTGTATTTATTTTCCTTCTCTATTACTTTTTTTCATCTCTGTTCTTTGCAGCTATGGTTTTTTTTCTCTTCTTCTTTATTTCTCTTTTTCTTCTCTATTTTCCAGCTCTATTTTTCTTCTTTTTACTTTTTTTTTTGTTGTATGTAATCTGACTTCCAACTCTATTTTTCTTCTTTCTGATTTCCAGCTCTGTTTTTCTTCTTTTTACTTTTTTTTTTGCTGTATGTAATCTGACTTCTATCTATCTGAATATAACAACAACAACAACAAACCCAGTGTATTCCCACTTAGTGGGGTCTGGGGGGGTAAGATGTACGCAGTCCATACCTCTACCTCTGATGAAGTAGAAAGGCTGTTTCCGAAAGACCCCCGGCTCAAGTCATGAGATATCACACAAACACATAGTAAAGCACAGAAGCAGATGACATAACATGAAAATAGGCCATCTAGTATACACAAATAAGTCAGTCACTTGCAAGGTGGCTTATAAATATAGAAAACTAGAAGAAAGTACAAATGAACCAAGAAACTATCTTCTTATATTGTTATAGAATTTAGTTTACCTCCAATATTTATTAAAGCGATAACAGCCACAAACAAGGAAGGTAACACAAAATAGCCACGTATCACTATCGGCAGCAACTCAAGCCAACCAGCATGCCTCTTGTCCACCACTTACTTAGGAAGTTTATCTAATCTTGAATGTGGAAAGTCTATCTATCTGAATATATTTTTATTATTTTGTTTTCTCTTGTAGTATATCTTTTTACTCAATGGCGCAAAAAAGAGATTCATCTTGGGCGTATGCAATTGCAATAGGCAAAATTTACATGAATAAAATGTATTTTTTGTGACAATATATATAATGGTGGAATATTTCGTCACAAGAAACATCTTATTGGTGGTTACAAAGATGTCATTGTATGTCTAAAAGTCCTGAATGTTGTTAAGGAAGAAATAAAGGAGTGTATGAAGGAAAAAAATGAGCTTTAGACTCAAATGAGGCATGATGCAACAATGGTTGATCGATCTTGTTGATGATCAAATGGAGAATGATGAAGTTGAAGTGAATATGCCAATGGGGACTCCATCAAAATACCAAAGGAAGTCTTCAGCTAGCGGGAGTGGATCATCCACCGCTAGCAATGTTAAGGGTCCTATGGATACATATTTCCCACAACAACCCAATGAAAAAAAGAAAATGTTAAGCCGTTGATTTAGCATCGACCGTGTTGTATTCTCTTTTGCAAGGTGGATGTATGACGCCGTCCTCCCTTTTAATTGTGTTAATTATTCTAAGAGTTTTGGTGAATTTATTGAGGCAGTAAGTCAATATGGCCCAGGAATGAAACCCCCAACGTATCATGAAGTTAGATTTCCTTGTCTAAAAAATAAGGTGGAGAAAACAAATAAGATTGTTCAGGCTCATAAGGTTCAATTTAAGAACTATGAATGTTCCATTATGATGGATAAATGGACTGCCAAAAATGGAAAAATGGTAATCAATGTTTTGGTGAATTCTCCCATGGGAAGTGTATTTCTTGAATCTCATGATGCTAGCTATCCTACTAAAATGTTCAAATTATTTGAGAATACAATCTTGAAATTGGGAAGAAAAATATGGTGCAAGTTGTGACTGATAATACAAGTGAGAATATGAAAGCGGGTGAATTGTTAAAGGGAGTATACCCACATATTTTCTGAACTCCTTGTGCTGCTCACTGTATCAACTTATAGTTTGGTGACATTTTCAAGGAAGCCCATATTCTACAAATGAATAAGTGGTTCAGTTTTTCTTTTCAATCTTTATGTCAGTTATCTATACTTAATTTACAAACTACTAAATCTATTTTTTGAACAGTTTTTGCTAAGGTTGTTAAGATACATTCTTACATCAGTCGAAAGGCATTATTGTTAAACATGATGAAGATCTACACAAACCAAAGAAATCTGGTAAAACCTGCGAAGACAAGGTTTGCAATAGCTTTTCTGACTTTGCATAGTTTTTATATGCAAAGAAAAATTTGCGAATCTTGTACCTGTCAAATGAATGGAATAAGAGTATTTATGCAAAGGAAACTCTTGGGAAAGAAGTTGCCAGAATCATTAGTCCATCTTTTTGAAAGGACACTGTAAAAACACTTAAAGTTGGTGGTCCTCTCGTTACTATACTTCGTTTGGTGGATGGAGAGAAAAAACCACCAATGGGCTACAATTTATGAAGCCATGGATAGGACAAAAGAAAGTATTGAAAAGGCATTTGATAATGATAAAAGGAAATATGAGAAGGTTTTCCAAATTATTGATGCAAGGTGGACGGATTAACTTCACCAACCTTTGCATGCAGCGACATATATTTTGAACCCCAGGCTCTATTATAAAAATAGTGACATTAAGACTTTGGATGTAGAAGTGTGGTTGGGATATCATGCATGTCTTGAAAGGATGATCCCAAATAAAGCTTTGATAGACAAAATAAGGGAGGAGCTTGGTAGGTACATGGAAGTTAATGGGCTACTTGGATTGGAATCATTCATTAGAACTAGAACCTTAAGGTCACTAGGTGATCATTTCAACTTATAATTGTGTTTAAAGCTTAACTTTTAAAAAAATCTTCCACAATTGAATGGTGGATGCAATATGGGCATAACGTCCCAAACTTGCAACAATTTGCTATTAGAGTTCAAAGTTTAACTTGTAGCTCATCCGGTTGCAAGAGAAATTGGAGCGTGTATGAACATGTGAGAAACTACATTACATCACTACTAAAAATTAAGTGGTATCTGAATTTTCCTAAGTACTCCTATTAATTACTTTCTACAACCTATGCAAATTCATACTAGAAAAAGGAATAGGCTTGAGTTGAAACGCCTCAATGATGTAGTGTTCATCAAATATAATAGAACATTGGTGTGTCGTTATAATGCTTGCGATACCATTGACCGAATTATGTTGGATAATGTTGATGATGCAAATGAATGGTTAACGGAAGCCCTTTCAAATCATGAAGATGAAGAAGTATATGAAAGAGAAGATCAGACCATATTGCTCCAGCAAGTGGTGTTGAGGAAAGTATTTATGGTCTTAGGGGGACTACTTTAAGCAGCAAGGAAAAAGCAAGTTCAAGTGGAACCCTTATTGATGAGGCTTCTAATGATGAAAAAGATATTGTTCAAGATAATAGTGTGATGACACTTTAAGAATTTGGAGATCTTGTTGAGGAATAGGATGTAGAATAGGAGTGCTAAAATTGTTGGTTTCTCTATCCCCGTTGGTTGATTAAGATGCAAGACTGATTTTTAGTACTTTAGCAGTTTGCTTGAATATTTGTTATGACTATCTGTTCTCTTTTTTTAATTTAAGTATTGAAAGATCATGTTATTTATTGAGCGCTCTTGGTTATTTATTTATGCATGTTTAATATTTTTAAATTTTGTACCAAATAGCGCTTTAGGGTGTGTTTGGTATGAAGAAAAGCAAAAACAACAACAACAAACCACATAGTGGGGTCTGGGAAGAGTGAAATGTACGCAGTCCATACCACTATCTCCGGAGAAGTAGAGAGGTTTCCGGTAGACCCCGGCTCAAAACATAGAATAATAAACAAAGTCGTAATAACACATGAAACAAAGAAGAAATAGCAGAAATAAGACACCCACAAAGTAATACCTTACACTAACGAACCAAGGCACCCACCCACCCCCCATACCAGACACCCACCCTTACCAGTGCCGCCCCGCCCCCCCGCCCCCCGCGGCAAAAAATTTATAATTTTTTAAATTTATTTTATAAAAAAAAAAATTCTAACCCCACCCTCACACCCTACTAACCGTCGCCCCCCACCCCAAAAAACTATTATTTTATTTTTTTTCAAAAAAAACTCAAACTTTTTTCTTACTCCACCTCTACCACCTATTTTGACATGCCCCTCCCCCCAAAACAAAAGATTTAATTTTTTAATTTGTTTTTTAAAAAAAGTTTCAAAACTTTTTAAACCCACCCTTCTTACCCTATTCGTTCTCATTGTTTTTTATTAAATATATACTAATACTTTTGGAAACATTTTCCTACTTGCATAACAAACACAAGAATATAAGTAAGAAACAACTTAATTTCCTAGAAAATATTTTCCTCCTCCATATTGAACACAGCCTAAAAAAAATTATTTTTCGGGGTCAAAAATTATTTTTATAAAAAGTATTTTCTACTCTTTAGCTAAACACTAAATATATTTTCTCAAAAATATTTTTTCATTCACCAACCAAACACCAGAAAATATTTTCCACTCACCAACCAAACATAAGAAAATAAGTAGGAAACCAACTTCTTTTCCATGAAAACATTTTCTAGGAAAATATTTTCCATGGAAAACATTTTCTTTCGTGCCAAACACACCCTTAATGGAAAAAAACGTGCGCTTCGCTTCACGCTTCTAGCTTTTGTGAAGTGAGCCCTCGTCGCTTTTTTTTTTGCCTCTCACTTTTCAAAACACTGCAGTTAATGCAAGTAACGTGAAACTTTTGGTTCTATCATGGAGCAAACATTACCTCATATATTTTGAACTCTTTGTGTTTTTCATTATTTAAATCTAGCGTTGAAAAATATGTGTCAACCTTCGAATAAATCACCTCACTTCACAAATTGCAAATGGATAGTACAACTACTTGATAAAGTGAGTAATTTGAAGAACTTTATTGTGAATAATAATATGGCACATGCGATTTTCAAAAGCATTTATATTTGTGCATACCTCATATATTTTGGACTCTTGGTGTTGTTCATTATCTAAATCTAGCATTGAAAAATATGTGCCAACCTTCAAATAAATCACCCTACCTTCACAAATTGTGATACAAGAAAACCAAGGAACACACGGAATTGGCTCAAAACAGTCCAAACACACTCCAAAAAACAGTCCACTAATTCAAAGAATCGAGGGCCCTTTTGAAGACCACTCTCGGATTCAAGAATGAAATACAAGAAGGACAATATAACTAGGTGTTTGACATTAGGTGTTTGACACCTTTTGCAGCCAACAACAAACTAAGTTAAAAACACAAGATGAAACAACAATGAGAAGAACAACAACAACAACAAAAACGGTTTCACAATACAAGATACAAAACGGATACAAGATTACAAAAGAAAAAAGATAGATAGATAGACCACATGAAGGTATAATGTTAAGAACCCAAGAATGGTAACTCTTGGACCCTTAACACTATACACAACAATAAACCTATCTCTTACAAAGACACAAGATCGGAATCCACCTCCCAAGCATCAATGTTTTCAAGCAAATGCAAACACAGGTGATTCTACACTTGTCTAAGCCCTAATTTCAGTTTTGGGTGCCTCAAGGAAAGAGGACTTGTGTTTCTTTGTCTTGTAAGACTTACAACTTCGTTCATAAACTAAGTAAATAAAACCCTACATTGTTCTTTATATCGCTATTACAAGATATAAGTTAAAATGACCAAAAAGGCCTTCAAAGAGTGGGCTGCCCATCAAGTGTAAGTTATGGGCTGATTTTGGTGTGTTTTGGGCCTCTTCTACACTTCAATTGCACACACCAAGTCTCGGGATCAACGCGCACCATATCCGTGATTATGCTTGTATCATCCTCTCCATCTTGAGAGGAATTTGCCCACAAATTCACGGCTTCATCTTGTTCAATTGGCCACTTCAAAAGAAACCACTCAAAACAGTCCGCAAAACATGAAGAGCCTGATAGCTCAATAATAACAAGGGACGTATCAAAGACGAGCTAAAAACAGCCCACAAGAAATGCACAAAAATAGTCCACAAGCTAGCCAAACCCGAGAGCATAATGACAAGTCTGGGATCCAACATCTTTATTTTGACCCTAGGCTTCCTCTCCCTCTTGAGATTGGCCTTCAATCTCATTCGACTCAAGTCTCCTTCAATCATATAAGCATCATCATAGACTCCATATCCTCCATGTCTCTCTCTAACATGTTTCTCTTCTTGGATGTGTCGGTTTTTGGAAAGGGAAGTTTCGGTTGAGAGACTCGATTTGGTAACGTGGAGCTTCGGTTGTGGAGCTTGGATAGGAGGAAATTGGCTTCCAAGTCCTCCTTGTTGGACTTGATCAACTTGCGGGGAAAGTGGTCTATCTTGTTCTCGGTTTTGAGGGCTATTTGGAGCTTGGCTTGTGGAATTATGTGGTGCAGGATTGGTCATTGGAAGTAAAGTTTCGGGAGTAAAAGCACGAGAGTTCCTTTGACTCTCCATTCGATCCAAGCTCTCACTCACAGTTACCACATCCGAGTCAATTTTTCCAAGACCCGCATTTGCCCTAGCAAGGTCTCGGGACAAAGCATCAAGGAAGGCCAAAATGGTTTCCATTATGGCCAAGAAGTTACCTACAAAACAACAAATAAGTTAATTGTACAAGAATGGTCCTCACACTTCCTCTCTATTGTTGTCTCTCGGACTTTTCACACTTTTATCTCACAAGTGTCGTAACCTTGCTTGTACTCCGTGAGGCATCTAGAGGTGGATCAAGTATTACAATGACTCAAAAGAATAAGACATACAAAGGAACATATACACGATGGACAGTTTCAAAACTAACTTACAATCTAATACTAGCTTGTAAGTTAGTAATGGAATCAACAAACGAAACTAAAGAAACAACACAATGAAAATAGAAGATCAAATTTAGAGCTTAAAATTTTCATGTGAACAGTAACTTGGGTGACGTGGCAGCATACCATTGGTCACGACCCTACAATTAGTCACTAGTTGAAGTTTACAAACTTTAGTTACTATGTAATGGAAACAATTGGTTTTGGAGGGAAAGTATGTCTTAAATCTCCTTTTAAGTCTAATCTTCAAAAGGCAAGACTTGACTTTGTACAATTCCCACAAAACAAGGTCCCTTGAAACAAGGAAAGTGGTTGAAAAGTAGATGTCAAGTCAAGAAAGTGATGGCTCACGTCTTCTCACAAACAACTTTACAACTTGTAGGTTCACCTTTTTGAATCTATGTTACACTTTTGGTTGTCTTAAGTTGTAAGATGAGATGAAGAACAAGACGAACACCACAACAACCTTCAAGAACACATCAACAAAACAAAAACAATTTCCACCCCATGGCAAACATCAACACAAATTAGTGTCAACACACGGCCAAGGTTCTTTTTGGTGTTGTATTTCGGTTTTAGCAAGGGTGAAGGTTGTGATGAATGTCAAGAACTCAACAACAACTTTATCAAGAGCAACAACAACACCAACAACGTCCAACCAAGACTATAACAAGTCCACAAGTCCAAGAACAACAACTTCAACACACGGCCATCGTCTTGTTTACAACAACAACATCAATTTTTTTAAAGCTCAAATCTAGATCAACTCAAAGTGTTAATGGACAAGAATACTAACACTTGAAACAACAACACAAGAAAAATAAATCCTAGACCTAGACACACAACATTCGGCCAAGATACAACAACAAGAAGTTCAACTTCTCGGCCAAGATCTCAAGCTCAAGAACACGTCTTTTTTTCTTTCCTTTTTTTTTTTAATTTTCTTAGCAAGAAAGCCCAAGATTGGTATTGTAAGAACAAAACCAAAGATGGCTTATGAGGGCTGTGTACCCACGTATCTACTGGACTCCATGTGCTACCCATTGCATCAATTTGATATTTGGGGACATATTCAAGATTAACCCATATACTTCAAACAATACTTGGTAGCACTCCTCTTTTTTAGTTAATACTAAGGTCTAAATACTTATTAAGCTAATAATTACTATAATAGGTCTTTTACAGTTTGCTAAGTACAAGTTGTTAGAGCCAGAGACACAAGGTCATCGGGTCAGTGAATTTGTTTAGTTGTCTTTATTATAGCTTTAATGCTTTACTTAAGTTATTGACTTTTTATACTTATTCACCTTCAATTTTTTTTCTATAGTTGAGTGGTGGTCGCCATTTTGCAATAGAATTCCGAATTTGCAAAAGTTTGTCATGAGTATTAAATTTAACTTGTCGCACATCCAGATGCATGCGAAATTGGAGTGTGTTTGAACATGTGAGAACGATTTATTATATTCTACTTTCTATATTGAAGCGAACATTATTAGTATCTAATTAGTGATTACTTTATTATGTACAGACTCATTCCAAGACAAGGAATAGGCTTGAGCTATCGCGTCTCAATGATCTACTGTACGTTAAGTACAATAGAACATGGACATCTCGCTATGATATTCGCGAAACCATCGATCCAATTCTCTTGGATAATATTAATAATGCTAATGAATGGTTACTTGGTGGCCCCGACGATCAAGAAGATGAACTAGTATATGAGGAAGGTGATATTAATTGGGGTACTGTAGCTATGGTTGCGGGAGCTGATGATAATGTCTATTGTCCTATGAGAAAGTCTTGAAGCTCAACTGCAAGGTCAAGGTCACTTGACAAGGGAAAAGCTACAAGTTCAAGTCAGACTCAACCCTAGTTGATGAAGAATCTGAGTAAGAAGATGAGGGGCAATACAATGAAATGCATGTTGGACTTGAAGATTATGACAATCTTGAAGAAGAATAAACAAGAGTTTTAATATTGCTTGTTTTATGGATTGTTGAGTCATTCAAGTACTAGACTTTTAGTATCTATCTACTATCCATTTTTAATTTTTGACTTGAAATATTTCCTAATATATTACTGCTATTGAGATTTTGATCATTTATATATGCAATTAATTATTTTAATTTTTTGGTATTAATTGTCGCCGCACTTTCAAGAGGTGATTGCCTCGCTGTGTGGCGAGGCAAAGCCTTGTCGCCTTTCGTCATCCAAAACACTGTGTGATTCACTAATTATAAATAGCTAAATTGTGGATCAATTGAATTTCTTGTTTATGTCATTAAGTTTTAATAATTCCAGTTTCCAGCTTTCCCCTCTTTCACTGATTCACTATGTTTCAAGAGTTACTTTACAAGTTACTGGCTACATCCTTTATTTCAATAGTTACTTATGGGATCAAAGGTTAGTTCCAGATCCTAAGAGAACAACATTACGACCTAAAGAATTAAAAGCATACTTGTAGTTGCAGCAGTACACAATCTCAGTAGCGATCTCAGTAACAATATCTTCAATTTTGATTTCCCCAATTTGTTGATCTCTAAGTTTTGGATTCACACATTCAAGTTTGAATCCCGCATTGCAGCAGATTTGCCTGAGTTTTCCTTCTGTTGCTCAACCCCATCAGCCCAAGATTGTCGATGTTCTGGTACCGGAATATATGATGTCCAACCACTCAGAAAATATCTCCTTTGCTCGTCAATTCCGCCCTCTTACCAGTCGCCGCCACCATAGTCACATTTGGGTGCCCCTCACCATATCTCCCTTCCCCATCACTCAATTGCCCAACATTCTGATTAGTACCCCTACTCCCCTCTCTTGTGCCTTTGGGTCTGTTTTCTTTACTACTGTATTTCCTTACGGATTTTGATAAGCATTACTTAAGCTGAGGATCTATCAGAAACAAGCTCTCTACCTTCACAACATAGGGGTAAAGCTACGTACACACCACCCTCCCAGACCCCGCTTGTGGGATTACACTGGGTATATTGTTGTAGAAAAGAGAGGTCGGACTTACAGGCTAACAACCAAGTTTTTAAGTTCCGGTACATCAAAGGGATCCACTATCCAGTGCCCAACTACCGACTCCTCCCAGAATTGCGTTATCGGAGCTGAGCCAGGAATGGCCGTTAGTGGACACCCACCACTTTACATTGGTTAGAGAGGCCCTCTTTAATACATTAAGAGAAAGTGTTCATAGGGGCCAGAAAGACTCGATCATAGGAATTTAGAACACCGACAAGCTGGTAAACCTTTAAACCTCGTATGAAGGACCGTCAGGCATCAGATATATGAGTTAGTTCTCTATCGCGATAAGAAATTGCTACCTTCACAGACTCTGAAATATAAAAAGCCGGCAATGTTGTTATCCCTATCCAATTGGAAATGGCTATCGAATAAACAACACAAATATCAGAAAAAAGGCCCAAAAACAAATGAATAGCAAACCTCCAGATTTCACGACATTATTTCCTATTTCATGCTGCAGCGCAAGTGATGTTGATAGTGAGGAATGCAATGTGGAATAAGAGCAATCCTTGAGTGCGTTGAACATGTACCCTTATGGATCGAGCATCATTCAATGCTTCACAATCAGGCTTAAGTTAGAGAAAACATGTAATATACTCATGGATAATTGCTAAAGTTAATTTCACAGTTAACGCGAAAAACCCACACCTAGCACCAGCTCCGGGATGTCGTCTCCTGTGATGATATCAGCTACTTTAGAGATTCCATCATAATCTTCTAGATGATGAACAAATCCATCCTTTCTATGCAGAAGAAGCATATTTCTGGAGCATCAACAAGAAAACCACATAACTTTTCCCTGAAATAGAACCCCAAAACCATTTCTAACAACTAAAATCAAAAGCAAATACAGAGAGATACTAGGGATTAGGGGAAACCAAACTGCTTTTGGTTGCTACTGGAAAGAAAGATTGGGAAGAAATTAGAAGTGATACCTGGTGCGCGATTGTGAGCTTGAGGGATACAGCACACCTGAGAACCCAAAGTGCTACATAGAGAGATACGAGGGCACGATGGAGTTCTAAATTTTTGAAGGGACACCAAATTGTGAGTGGGAAATTCTGAATAAACTGAGGGAGAAATTAAATAAAATTTGAAACACAAACGGCAGTTAAACAGTTTATCACAGCTACAATCTCTGTAAACCAACGGTATTCAAAATTTTAATATGGCGTCTCAAAAACTGTTGTTTTATGTTTCATTTTGTGGCGGTTGTTCAAAACTGTCACAATTTAAACGCAGCTATTTCCCCATTTTTTTGTAGTGGTTATTGTCAAAGAAACTGTCAAAAGAAACAAGAAAACATGATAGACAAATTCCTTATCTTTTTTTAATAAGTGCCCCCTCCTCCAGTCCTCCCCACCTGCCAAACAACAGAGAAGAAAGGAAAAGAATTTTCTAATATGCTTAGTGAAATTTCAACAAGAATTTAAAAGAGAGTTGAGCTTTTTTTCACCAGACAGACATTAGACCCAAATTTACTGTTCCCTCAATCTGTAATACCTCACCATGCTTGTATACATGCCTATCTACTTCAAGTAAAAGTAAGAAAGGAGGAAACTTTCTTCAACTCTAACCCCCAAAATAGAGGCAATTTTTCTTTTCTAGCAATTAGTAACTTCAAGGTTGAAATCGCATTAGTACAAATACAGTCAAAATGAAAACTTATAAATATGAGCAAACCAACCAAGAAAAAAGATGAGACAGAGTCTAATTATAGTGAATAAAATTGATCTCTTGCATGAGACGAGTCTAATTATAGTGAATAAAATTGATCTCTTGCAGCTATGGAAACAGATTTTGTAATCATTTTGTATCATTGTGAAAGATCGGTCGTACAGCAGCCTTAAAATCTTCATAAAACCTTTGCTCTGAGAACATGGAGGCTCGTTTCCTTGCAGCAGCAGCCATCTCCAGCCGCTCATTCTCTGGCATCTTAATGACTTCAATGATGGCTTCAGCAAATTCCTCTACACTCTTGGCAAGAAACCCAGTCTGCTTTCCATCTTCTGGTAACACAATATCCATCCTTGGGCCAGCTGAATTATGCGCTGAATGAAACCAACAAACTTGAAGTTAAAAAATAAGTTCAATGAATCTGTTGGAATATTATGCATATGGAGTCCCACAGGGAAAAAGATTATTTATGCACTATGTAGAGTCCCACAGGGAAAAAGATTATTCTGTACTATATCGAATATAACTATAAATAGGACTCATTGTAATAATATAGATTCACATTTTAATAAATAGAATTCCATACTCTCTCACATGGTTTAAGAGCGTGGTAAAATATAGTTGTGCAAAATACCAGCTTCTTCCACAAGAGAAATTTCAGTCATTGTGCAATTTTCAGGGGACATAACTGGCTGTCTCTGTTAATACCACTTTCCACCAGTAGTTTGAGAAAATTAATAATACCACAAGATTCAGAAAGCTCCGGATATCAAACCCCAGAAAACCTCTCCAGTAGAACCCCATTTACGCGTCCTCATGGGCCTCTCGGATCTCTCCAACGCTGGCAGCACATCTGACATACGTGTCAGCATGTGAGGCATGTTCATGTAACTTTGTGAGCTGTTTCTCTTTTTTTTGGTGGAGCCACCAGTCATTCGGAGCCAATCTATCCACTGTTTTACAAATTCTGGTCGCCAGAACCCTAATCCGGCCAAAAAAGTTCATCTTTTCCGACAAGTCTGTCTCCCGAAGTTGCTTCTCATCGTCTCACACCATAGACTAAACCGTACAACCGACACAGACCATAGGTCTTTCTTGGTTATTCTAGGGCTCAAAAGGGGTACCATTGCTACTCACCTGATTTTTGCCGCTATCTTATGTCAGTCATGTCACATTTTTGAGTCTCGACCTTACTTTGACTCTTCTTTTAATCATCTCGATATCTTAGAGGTTTTACCTATACTGAATTTTGAGGAAACTACGCCTATGTTGCTCGAATTCTCCAAAAATGTTGTCGCATCAGTGTTTGATCCTCCAAAAATCCACTACTTTTGGAGGATCCGACATGCACCCCTAACATTTTTGAAGAATCCGACCAACATAGATCGACGTCACGTCCACATCTCCAGCCACGGTGCCATCATTGCTAAATCCTGACTAATCATCATCGTCTGCATCCAACACCAGGCGCATAAATGATTCATTTCCCAGCAAAAGTATGCCTCAGACATTCTTGAGGAGACTGAAATGATGAGATGTAGCGCTATGAATCCGAATGCTAAACTCCTGCCCTGACAAAAGAGCCCCAGTAATCCTGAAAGATATATGAATTATCTCACAGTGATTACACTTTGACATTTCTTTCCCAAGTTAATTTATGGATTCTCCATGTGATAGTCATTGGGATGCAGTTGTCCATATTCTGTGATACATAAAGTCAGCTCTAGGCGAAGTACTACTTTTCGAGGATCGAGGTCATTTTCAGATAGCTGGATATACAAATGCTAATTAGGCAGGGTCAGCTATTGATAGACGTTCTACATCTGGAAACAGCAACTACTGAGCTAAATTGGTTTAACAGTTGCTTAGAGAACTGAAAGTTGGAGAAATCCATCGGATGGAACCTGTATATGATAATCAAGCGGCCCTTCATATTATGTCAAATTTGGTATTTCATGAGGAATAAGTAAACTGAGATTGACTATGACTTTATCAAAGAAAGATACTCTCAGAAGATTTTACAAAATTTGGTGAAGTCCGATGATCGGCCTGCAGATATTTTCACCAAGTCCCTCATGGGTCCTCGTTTTAGTTACATTTGTAACAAGCTAGGTATATATGACTTATATGAACTAGCTTGAGGGGGGGTGTTAGACTATTATGTGTATAGTGTCCCGCATGGGAAAGGATTATTATATATATATACTATGTAGAAAACTTTGGGGTAATAAATGTGAAATAATACCATAGACAAACAAAAGTAATACACAAAAGAACACCTAGGACCACAACCACCTTCATAAATGTGAAATAATATCACAGTCAAACAAAAGTAATACACCTACAGAACACCTGGGACCACAACCACCTTCCAGGAAGAGTATTATGGTGGGCTAGGCTTCAGAATGGAAAACAACTAATTAAACAACCTTTGAAGTAAATTATTACATCTACAATCTCTTTTTAACCCAATATCCCTTCTATCCTATGCCTAACCTCCTTTTGTATATGCTTTACCACAAAATTGTATTTACAGTTATATTTCTAAATTGTTTCCAGTTCCTAGCTTGCCATATATATGAACTATGGCTCCCCATATGGCAGTAATCAGCTCCTTTTGTTGTTGCCTCTGTGACCCCCCCCCCCCCCCCCCCCCCCCCTCTTGATCCACTTGATAGTCTGCCTTACTCCAGTCCGTTGCACATGTATTCCCGACCAAGTTGCCAATGTGCCCCTTACTACTACTGTCCAAGGGCATTCAGCAAGCATATGCTTCTGAGTTTCTATTAGTCCAGTATCACACAAGCAACACGTTTCATACTCCACAGGCACCTGTAAAACACTAACCATGTTGTTATCAAGCAGTTCCACCAACAACTTTCTATTGTTGTGTTCATCAGCCTATTCCGAGATTCCCCTAATTTTTTGACAATTGAAATAGTATTTTAGGCAAATACAGTCGGTTTTTTCAGATTTTTTCATTGTTGCAGCAAATATCCTGCATCACTTATTTTAGAAGGTTCTATGAACTTAGTTTACAACAAACTGGGATCAAATATGTTGAATAATCAAATGAATTCTCTATCGGATTATAATGAGTTCCTTAAGTGCAAAGCAAGTGCGCAGACATCCCCTGAGAAAGCTTTGATCGTTATACAGACAATAGCCAATATTCTCAAAGGCACGCTAAAGACCTGAAGAGAGGCTCAAAACATGTTGAGCGCTTCGCCTCGCTTAATGTGCGCTTCAGTGTCGTCATCAAGGTTCTAAGGCATTCTTTCCCTTGCCAATGAGCCTCTTCAATTGATATTGCACTATATCGTAATTTTCTTTTACTTTCTTTGTTCCTATATTTGTCATTCATGCTTATAATTATTAGTCTTGGACTAAACATTTGTAATTGTATTTTTCTCTCCCTTCGCGCCTTCGTTTTTTAAAGATCACATTTGTTTGGCGATTTGCGCTTAAAGCTCAATGGTCTTTAGAGCTTTTCTGCGCTTTTTGCTCTTGATAGCACTGGTAATAGCTTCAACTGCGCCTTTCAATCTTATTCTCCTTGTGGCTGGGCTATTGATTCAGGAGCTTTTGATCACATTTCTGGTAATAAATTTGTTTCCACTACAGCACTACTATTTGTTACTCTCAATCTCTTCCAACAATCACAACGGCCATAAGGTTGGTCAAATAGGTCAAGCTAGTTCACTTCCTTACCTTTAAATTCAGTTCTTTACGTTCCTAGTAGTCCTTTTAAGCTCATATTCATTAGTCACTCAGCCAAACCACTTAATTACTTTGTTCTATTTTTTGATGACCGTTTTTGTACAGGACGCAGTCCCGGGATGGATCATTGCTGCAGAAAGTGAATCTGATGTACCTCAAGTTATAAAAACTTATTCTAGGAGGCCAAAATAAGCAATTGGGAAACTTAGTAACTGTCATGACACAGTTACACATGTATTGGGTGGTTTTTTCTGTAGAAAAAGGGGCAGGACAGTGGACAGATATTCAGAAAAGAAAAGGGAATCTTCTGGGAGAGTTCTAGCCTCTCGAATGTCTTGGAGTGCTGGAATTTGTGTAATCTTAGTAGTATGTACTGTATTAGTGAATTTCATACATGTGTTAGGTTGTATCTAACAGTATTAGCAGTTTCCTAGTGGCTGTCTTCAGATTTATTGTTGTAATATCAGTATATCTAGTGTAAAACATCAATATTTGTTTCTCTATTTACAGTTTTTTCGCAGCAAGTCTATCAATTTGGTATCAGAGCAGTAACGTTCGGGTATGGTGAGTAAAATGGAGGGCCGCGTCGAACAGGTGGAGACTAATTTGACAAATTTGACAGGGGTAAGGGAAGATGTCAGAAAACTGGAAGGATGGTTTCAAGAAATGAGAGTCTCTTGCAAGAATTGAAGCCCAAGGACGAACTATGATGGCAGAAGCATCCCCTTCTCAAACTAAAACCATCGGAAACCAAGAAGAAGGAAGCAATGTCAACTTGGCTGGAGAAAAAGATGGAAAGAAGTTTCGGAAACTATAATTACCAGTTTTCGAAGGAGAGGATCCTTTAGGATGGATTTTCAGAGTGGAACGATATTTCGCAGTGAATGAAATTTCTGAAATGGAAAAATTACGGGCAGCAGGTGTTTGTTTGGAAAGAAAAGCCTTAAATTGGTATTATTGGATGGAATCTCGGCAACAAATGTCAACCTGGGAAGACTTCAAAAGAGAGTTGTTGAACCGATTTCATGATACTCAAAAGATCAACCAATATGCTGTCTTAATGGGGCTGAGGCAGATTACCACAGTCGCTGTGTTTCGTGAAGAATTTGAAAAGGTGTCAGCATCTATGACTGAGGCATCAGATGAAATGTTATCAAGAGCATTTCTGAATGGATTGAAAGAGGAAATTAGAGCAGAAGTGATGCTGTTACGGGCTCAAACATTGAGGGAGATAATGGAGATGGCTCAAAAGGTGGAGGATCAAAATTCTGTGTTGCAACAAGTTCATAGTTCTAAATTTGAACCAACCAGAGGAAGTTCAAACAATAAACCGGTTGGGTTTAGAACCAATTATCATCGAGTTGCAAACGTCCTTGAAACAAGGAAATCAAGAGTCGGAACAACAAGTCATAACACTGAACAATTGCATCCTGCCGCAAAGTCAACTAGCTTTAACTCTTCAGTAGCAAAATCCGAGGGACAATTTAGAAGGTTGACTGATTCAGAATTTGCTCGAAAAAGACAATTAGGGTTATGTTTCAGATGTGATGAAAAATTTGGCCCCAATCATCATTGTAAAACAGGCAGCTTAACCTATTGATTGTTTCAGAGACACCCAACATAAATGAGGATGATACAGAAGAATTCTTTAAGCCTGCTGGAGAAGATTTAGTTGAAGAGGAAACAAAGGATACTATGATGGTGTTGAATATGAATCCAGCTATGGGACTTACTGGATGTAGAACAATGAAATTCGTAGGGGAGATTCACGGGCACAACGTAATTGTTTTGGTCGATAGTGGGGCTACCAATAATTTTATATCTTCCACCCTTGCTCATTAACCCCAATTACCTATTAAGAAGACCAAAAGATTTGAAGTAGTAATTGGTAATGGTAAACAAGTTAGCGGAAATGAAGTATGCAAAGAGGTAAGGATGGATGCGCAAGGAATCCAAATCAACCAATAGTATTTTCTATTCGAATTGAAGGGAACTGATTTGGTTTTAGGGATGGAATGGTTGGTCACATTAGGTGAAATGAGGGTAAACTGGAAACTTCAAACCATGAAATTCAATGATGCTGGAAGATCAGTGTTGCTTCGAGGGGATCCAGCTATGGTTTGCACAGTAGTATCACTCAAATCTATGACCAAATTACTAAAGAAAAGGAACCAAGGATTTTTGGTCGAGTTGAATCAGGTAACAAGAAGTGAAAATAAAGATGCTATAATAACAGAGGAAATTGAAATGTTATTATCTGATTATCCAGAAGTAGGTGAGCAAACTTTGAGTCTACCACCACATCGTTCGAGGGATCATGCTATTACTCTTCAACCTGGAGCACAACCACCGAACATTCGTCCATATCGATATCCTCATTCTCAAAAAGCAGAGATCGAGCGTTTGGTCAAGGAGATGTTGGCTGCTAAAATCATTAAGGCTAGTTCTAGTCCATATTCTAGTCCAGTATTATTGGTTAAGAAGAAGGATGGAAGTTGGCGATTTTGCGTGGATTATCGGGCTCTTAACGATATCACTATCTCCGATAAATTTCCAATACCATGCATTGATGAGTTACTGGATGAGCTAGGGGGAGCCACCATATTTACAAAGTTGGATCTTAAGCTGGGTTATCATCAAATTCGCATTCAAGTCGGAGATGAAGAAAAAACAGCCTTCCGCATCCATGAGGGACATTATGAGTTTATGGTCATGCCATTTGGCTTGACCAATGCACCCTCGACTTTTCAATCACTGATGAATGATATTTTCTGGAATTATTTGCAGAATTTTTTTTGGTATTCTTTGATGATATTTTGATTTACAGCAAGGACTATGCTTCACATCTTGGGCATCTCAAGGTTGTTTTGGATATTCTCAAAGAGAATCAACTAGTGATCAACAAAAAAAGTGCATGTTTGGTCAGCTTAAACTTGAATATCTGGGCCATATCATTTCCTCTGAAAGAGTGCAAGATGATCCCTACAAGATTGAGAGTATGATATCTTGGCCGGTTCCTAAAGATATCAAGTCTTTGCGGGGATTTTTGGGACTCACTGGATAATACAGAAAATTCGTCAAAGACTATGGTAAGATCGTTGCCCCTTTGACTAATTTACTTAAAAAGGATGCCTTTTCAGAGAGGAACGAGCCCAACAATCATTTGAAGCATTAAAGTTGTCTATGACTCAAGTGCCCGTTTTAGCGATGCTGAATTTTTCTCAGCCTTTTGTAATTGAAACTGATGCTTCGGGATTTGGTGTCGGTGCAGTTTTAATGCAAAATGGTAAACCTATCGCTTATTCCAGTCGAATACTTTCTTCTAGAGCAAGACAATGTTCGGTATATGAACGAGAGCTAATGGCTATTGTGTTAGCTATCAAAAGATGGAATCACTACTTGATGGGCCATCATTTCATCATCAGAACAGCTCAAAAAGCCCTTAAATTTTTGCTAGAAAAGAGAGTCATGGATGAGAATCAGCAGAACTAGGTCTCCAAACTCATGGGTTATAAGTTTGAGATAAAGTACAAACTGGGAGCTGAAAATAGAGTGGTTGATGCATTGTCAAGACGTGGAGAATCTGCAGAGTTATATGCATTTTCAATTTGGAAATATGAAGACAAGGAAGAATGGGACTAGGAAGTACAACAAGACACCAAAATAACTTCTATTTTGCAGAAGTTAATCTCAGGACAACAAACAGATGACAAATACAGCTTGAAGAATGGATGTCTACTATTCAAAGAACGCTTGGTTTTGCCACGACGATCATCTCGTATACCTGGCCTATTGAAAGAATTTCATTCCTCTCCTATAGGAGGCCATTCGAGGTATCTTCGCACATATAAAAGGTCTGAGAATATCTATTGGGAAGGTATGAAGAGAGATGTGCAAGACTTCGTTTCCAGGTGTGAAATTTGTCAAAAGAACAAGTCTCAAACTTTAAATCCTGCAAGGTTACTTCAACCTTTGCCTATACCTCATCATGTCTGGGAGGATGTAACTATGGACTTCATTACTGGCCTTCCTAAATCTCATAGGTTTGATACTATATTGGTTGTGGTGGATCGTCTTACTAAGTATGCACATTTTATTCCACTTTCACACCCTTTTAATACTAAAGATGTGGCTGTTCTTTTCATTAAGGAAGTGGTTAAATTGCATGGATTTCCTAAATCTATTGTGTCTGATCGTGACCGTGTGTTCATAAGCCAATTTTGGAAAGAGGTATTCAAAATAGCATGTACTGCCTTATGCTAGCTCTTCACATCATCCGAAAACCGATGGGCAAACGAAAGTCGTGAATAGAAGTTTGGAGACATATCTCCGTTGTATGGAAGGAGAAAATCCTAAACAATGGTCCCACTGGTTATCTTGAGCAGAGTATTGGTTTAATACATCCTTTAACAGATCTGCAGGTATGACACCCTTTAAGGAATTATACGGAAGGGATCCACCATCAATTTTTCACATGGATGACATGACTTCAGCGGTAGAAGAAGTAAATGAGCAAGTGTGCACTAGAAATATGATCTTGACTGAACTCAAAGAACATCTGCTGAAAGCACAACAAAGAATGAAGAATCAAGCTGATCGACATCGTCGAGAAGTGATTTTTGAGATTGGTGAAATGGTATATCTCAAACTTCGGCCCTATAAACTACGTTCTTTGGCTAAGAAGATCAATGAAAAACTCAGTCCCTTTTTTATGGCCCTTTCTAGATTCTAGAAAGGATTGGTCCCGCAGCTTATCGGTTGGAGTTACCGGTTGGAACTCGCATTCATTCAGTGTTTCATGTTTCACAGTTGAGAAAATGCTTGCTTCCAACTACTCCTGTTCAAAACCTACCTCCATTTTTTACCCAAGATTTGGAGCTTCAAGTTGAACCTGAAGCAGTGAGGCAGACCAAGAAGCTAATTAATGGTAAGTGGGAAGTGTTAATCAAGTGGAAGACCCTACCAGAATTTGAGAACACTTGGGAGGAATATGCAATCATTAATCTGCAATTTCCTGACTTTCACCTTGAGGACACGGTGACTCTTAAAGGGGCGGGTAATGATGCACCTCAAGTTATAAGAACTTATTCTAGGAGGCCAAAATAAGCAATTGAGAAACTTAGTAACTGTCATGAGACAGTTACACATGTATTGGGTGGTTTTTTCGGTAGAAAAAGGGGCAGGACAGTGGACAGATATTCAGAAAAGAAAAGGGAATCTTCTGGGAGAGTTCTAGCCTCTCGAATGTCTAGGAATGCTGGAATTTGTGTGATCTTAGTAGTATGTACTGTATTGGTGAATTTCATACATGTGCTAGGTTGTATCTAACAGTATTAGCAGTTTCCTAGTGGTTGTCTTCAGATTTATTGTTGTAATATCAGTATATCTAGTGTAAAACATCAATATTTGTTTCTCTATTTACTGTTTTTCACACTAAGTCTATCAGAATCACATGAACTTCATTACCTTATCCTTCCTAAATCACTCAGATCTTGGCCTAGTTTAATAGCTGATCCTGTTACTTGTTCACCCAATCTATTAAAAAGTTAGGACATCCAAGTTTATCAAAACTTCAAATAAGGCACCTGGCTTGTCTCACTTGTCGACTCTAGCCAGTGAGTCGTGTTAACTCAGTAAGCATTTTCACTCCCATTTCCCTCAATGTCCTGGTAATCGGAAGGTCGTTCACTTTAGTCACTCAGATATCTAGCCTCTGGCCGGATCAGTTCAACTTTGGGATTCTGTTACTTTGTCAGTTTCATTAATGATTATTCCAGGTGCACTAGGGTATTCTTGATGGAAAATAGACCTAAGTAGTTTCTATATTTCAGACCTTCCACGCTGAAATTAAAAATTAGATTTGGGGTTTCTATCCGGACATTTCGTAGTGATAATGCCCCAAATATTTATCTTCTCTTTCAGCAATTCATATACTCTCATGAGATCATTCATCAAAAATATTGTCCTTCTACATCTTAGCAAATGGGGTAGCTAAAAGGAAGAGTAAACATCTCATTGAGACAGCTAGTACCGTAATCATAAAAGCATCCTGCTATCTTATAAATCATATGCCACCTTCAACTACCCAGAATCAAATTCCATACTCTATTTTATTTCCTCACTCACCTTTGTTCTCTTTCCGACCTCATGCCATTTGGAGCAGAATGATTTAGGGGACAACTCATCAGTTAGGGATACAGCAACATATTAACTGGAGATCAACGAATGGATCCTTTCACCGTTTTCCAGAAGACCAGAACAAAGAAATAGAGGGCTCATGGCAGGGATATTGTCTTCAGAAGGAGTGATTGAGAATTGTAAAAGATAATACAGCTTCTTAATGAGTCAATTTACTGGAGATTTTCAGGGTCTCACCTCAGAAGCAGACAAGCTAGAATGTACAGCACCGAGCAATAGGACCTAGCACTGAACCAATCCAGAAAACAATAGCATCATATAAATTGTTCATTCTCTTGGTAGTGGCTTGTAAAACCTATTTGATAAAGACAATCTTCTGTGAAAGGATCACGTATCTGCAACAGAATATGCCGAGGGTAACAACCATATCTTTTTGTGTTGCCCCTGCATCCCAGTTATGGTATTTTGTCTAAACCTTTTGGGTCTCAGATTGATGATTGCCAAGAACCCCCAAGGAACTTAAAACAGGAAAGGTCTGAGCAAAACCAAAAGGGAAAAAAATGGAACACCATCCCAGCACGCATCTGATGGACATTATATAAAGGAGGAAATCCCCAAGTGTTCTTGGGACTAGGCTGACTCCAGTTGAATATTTAATGCAATTGTATACTTTTGCTTACTCTGGTGTAAAATGGAGTATATAGGCTCTATAAGACTATCAGTATCTCAAAATATATATCGTACCACTGATTTAAAAAAAAAAAAAAAGGAAAAATACCATCCATCCTGCTTGGATCTACTAGAGCAGCTACTTGCCCTGTGTTGACAGGGTTCAGAGTTGGCATGTTCAAGTAATGAAATCTAAACGGCATTCAACCAGATATGTAGTTAAACCTCCAAATCGGTTTTCTTCTTTTTTTGTGGAAATTTAGAACCATAAAACCAATGAGGTTTAATAAGTACAAATAAGCAAACTCGACCTTCATAATCACTTCCACTAGTTACTTTTCTCATTGGTACAGAACCTACATTTATTCACAACGGTCAATCATGAAAATATATCCACAAGGAATGACCACAGATATCCAAGAAAAAAAGACTAAGTTTGACTTATTTATCAGGGCAAAAAGCCTTTAGTTTGTGAATCATCTCATTTAGATAATAATATAACTTAAACAAGCATGCAGTTAACACTATCCAGCAGGAAGCATATAAATAGGACTTATTGTAATATAAACAAACTTTTGCAATCAAATCCCTAACTGCCACTCTTCTGCAAGTACAACTATAAATAGGACGTACTGTAATAATGTAGATGCGCATCTGAATAATACTTTCCAGTGTTTTCTCACAGAATCAAATACAAAGCAAAAGAGAAACAACACAACATGACTAACCAATTGGTATAGCGCCAGCAGCCATGTATTCCACTACACTTATACCGAAGTGTTCATCTGTCATGGAATGGATTCCAGCTACAGCACCACCTAGAAGTCTGATCAAATCACTGCATTAACAGTAGATTAAAAATGAGAATCAAGCTTTTACCCAACATGCATTGAAGTGATGGAAATGGATAATCTGCATAAACATTTCACAATCTCTTTCTGACACACAAAGAGCTAACAACACTAATATCCAATCAAGTCTAGTTAGCTTTTTATACCCATTCATAATATTACTTCTCTTTGTGTATTACAATGACCTAAACATCCAGCCAATTTTTTAAACTATTTACTTGCCTTGACAAATAGCTTCAAGCAATGAAGGAAATGGTCTGGTCCAGACATTTCAGCAAAATCATGCTTTGGAGTTCAAGAATTTCGGACTACCAAAATGGGGTTGTACTAACCTGTACAAGACATTCTTGTGGAACTCAACATGATCATCCACATCCAATTTAATAGCTAGGTCCTTCAAATTTTGCAACCTTTTCTCATCCGCTTCATTCCTACAACTACCAACTAGTTGGATTTTTGGCCTTGGCAGATCTTGGTCTAACTTTTTTATGGCAACTGCAAATGCCTCAAGTTGGAGTGGGTGTGCCTGACTCACAGGAAAAAAGAAAAGGTTTTACAGAACATCAACATTGCAATATATCTTGAAACACCTGCACAAGTATGGGTACCTTGATTTCCACAAGGACCACATAAGAATCCCACCTTCTCTGGGCGGAACTGAGCGACAGATACTATCTTTGGAGGCTTCATTGATTTTTCCAGTGGAAGCACCTGTCAAGAGCAATGTCATGTTTGCACCTTATATTAGCCATGCAACATTGCAGCTGCTTAAATCCAAGCCACACTGAATACACTAACACAAAATTGGTAAAACTTTCAAAGAAGAAGACCAAAATTTCTTTTCATTACATTTTCACCAAGCAAGAGCCATGAGAGTTTTACTAAGATTGAAAGGAGAAATTCATCTGGAAACTACACTCATCCTACTCCCCCATCATATACTGAATAAATTCCAAAACGCAGGACAGTACTTATCATTTTTAAAAAAATTGAAAGGGATAACAGTAAAAATATTAGCCTCAATGTTAAATTAAGCAAACCTTCAGAAAGGCAAAAACATTAACAAGTTTAGGCATCAGAAGGAGGAAGAAGACGGCTGTATACACCAAACGAGTAAGAAATAAATACAAACCTGAAGTACAGAAGTATCACAGGGAGGATACACGCGCCTAATTCGAGCTGGTATTCCCCACAGCTTCTCAATATGAGATTGAGTCCATGAAGAATTAACCATCGCAAGGTGTGAACAAGAGCCAACGATGCTATACAGCCAGCTAAACAATGCATAATAGAAGACCTTGAACCGGGATAGTATCGCACTGCCAGAAAAGCAACTTCATGAGCTTCATGCCCGGATACAATATAAGTGGATGAAAAGCAAAGAATTTACAATCTAGACAAATTCAATCCCTTGAATTTATAATTCCACAATACCCACTAATGGATATGTATACATTCATGGAGAAGTGGATTAACGTCTTTCCATAGTATGCCAATATCTCTTATGAGTGCCACTTAACGTATGAACACATTAATTTGATAAAAGGATATGCATGCACGTTACAAAGTATAAGCGACAAAATTGTTATTACTGGAAGGGGAAGATAAAAAGATACAAGCAGATGAAAAATTTCCATAGGGGCTAGGCCCCACTTAGTTGACAGACAACAAAAAAGGCCCCAATGGCCTTTTCCTTTTTGTTTCAATGACACGTTCTTATCATCTTCAACAAGGTAGACAACCCTTTAGGTGCTTCGTTCTACATAATAGCACCAAAACTTCCACCCAAATGATATGTTACCATGAAGACCTATAGATGGAATATGCTGATATAAAGTAGTTGAACTCACCTCTTGGCAATCAAGGAATCATTGTTGTACATTGAACTGCACCCACGAACACGAGACAGCATGTCTAAACTGATAGTTGGATAATGAGTATAACAAATAACTTTGCATCCAAATGTACGGGCAACTGGATAAGTAAAAGCATATCCACTGGTATCAAAGTAATATAAAGGTGTATATTTGCACAAAGCTTCCCAAGCAAGGTAAATCGATCCAAAGCTTTGCCCAATCATTGTGAAACGAGGGTAAGTGGTTTCTTCGACCCACTTTCTCTTACGAAGGTGGACCACCTGATGTACACTAGAGGATATCATTAATCTTGAGCAAAAATGACATCGAATGCCAATATATTGAAGTTAGGAACAAAGAACGAAGACCTAAAACATTATGCAGCAATTATTTGTTCAGGGTATTATAGGTGATTGTGATTACCACTATCAACCATACGCCCGTGATAAAGCATCAACAAGAGGAACACAAAATGCAGCAGCACAGGTGAAAGGAGAAGAAGGAATATACAGTAGTACAGTACAGATATCTAAAAGTGCAAACTAACACATTAAGTACGAATCAAAATCGACTAGAAGCTTATTATTGATGGTACCATATAGAAGGCTGAAGAGGATTTCGATGTGTTATTAGGGATAAAGTCTAGATTATCCAACAAAGAGGATGCGCAAAGACTACATGATAACATTGAAATCCTTGCTAATAGAAGCTAGGAGTTCCCTGATAACTACAAACACTTGATACTCTAGTTGTAAAGAAACGGTGGGGTTTGAGACATGGGTAGGGGAAAGGGAATAAGATGAAAAAACAAGGGCAAAAGTGAAATAGGAAGTTTTTTGTTTAGCTAAACAACATACCCTAGTGTAATCCTGCAAGTGGGGTCTAGGGATGGTAGGATGCACACAGAGCTTACTCTACTTTTGTGGTATAGAGAGATTGTTTTCAATAGAGCCTTGGCTCAGAAGGAAAGTTTCCGAAGCAGGATTGAAAGAAAAATATGACGATGAAATGGCAAGGCACAAAGCAAATGCATCAACAAATAGTAATACATATCAAGACTAAGAGACTATATGACTTCTAAATAATACTACTAATAAGGAGAAGAGGAGACTAGCCCCTTACCTCTCACACAAAAAGTGCGAAAACACTCGGCTATCTACTAACTGTCTACCCTAATCAATGACCTCCAAATATTTCTTATCTAGGGTCATGTCTTTGGCTACCTACTTTATATGACGAGTTCATTATTTAAAATTTTCACCTCAATTTTTTCTTAAATCAACTAATTATCTTTGTCACATAAGATTTGATTCATAAACCGACGAGTAAGTCCTTTGAGATCAAATCAACACAATTATTTGTGTAATCTCAATGAATTAAAGCATCGAAAGACTCCTAATATAGGATGAAACTCCATATCACTTTTCTTCAACTTGAACCCAATATCTTTTTGGCAATGCATAGCCTACACAACTTTGGAACTAAATATCATTACATATTATGATATTGCTCATAAACTATGATATATGATTGAGCAAAAACACACTTAAAACTTAAAAGTAAAGAGTACCTGAGGAGGGTGGATTAATTTGACGCCAAATCGATCAAGAGCACGAGCAGTAAGGCTATCAGGAGAAGCATCAAAATCACCAGTATATATAACACAATCCAGATTTGGGTTTTCATCTTGTATAGCTTTTACGGCGCACCATAACACTCGTTCTCCACCACCTCCATCGTTGGTGTATGGGTGGAAGATCCCAATAGCCTTCTTTCTGTTTCTCCGACCATTGATTACAGTTAACACTAATCTTCTAATTGCTTGAGCAATTAACACCGTTATGGCAATAAAGGCACTGATTAAAAGCCAATTAGGAAACCCCATCTTCTGAGAGAAGGTATAACAGCAATCTTGAACGGTATAATGGACGAAACTTCAGCCTTCTTAATTGGAAAAAGCTCTTCAACTTTCGGGGGCGGGGAGGGGTAGGGGGCGGGGGAAGTAGCCTTAAAATATATAAATATAGTACTTTTGATAATAAAGGGGATAAGCAGCTGTTCACGTTCTTGCTTGTGATGAACCATAATTTTACTATTGACATAGAATGTTTACTCCGTTTCATAATAAATGAATTGTTGGATTTTGATACAAAGATTAAAGAAAAAATATTAAAGACATAAATTTAACATAACTTTTATTTTTATCCATAAAAAGAAAAAGTTGATCTTATAATACTTTTTTAAAAGTTAATTGATTGTCAAATCATAAGGGTAAATTTGAAAAAAAATTTAATGAATTTTGAAACATCAATAAATACTCTAACAATTCACTTATTCTGAAACGGAGGGAGTAATAAAGAACAAAGAAGATTAGAGACAGAATAGAGAATATTTCTCTTGAGATTATAAGATTGAGAATATAATAAACAAAACTTCTTTAATTATAGGGAAAATAATCCTATTTAGTCGGATACTTCAAATCCTGATAAATATCACCTAGATCTTATTAGATCTTTATAGACATTCAATATAATGTAAATACATTTATAACACTTTCCCTTGAATATTAAAACCTTATTAGAAAAAACTCAGTAGAAAAAAAAATCTAATGAAGGAAAAAAAGTACACATCTCTAACAATACGCATATTGGCTGCCTCATTAAAAGCCTTATAAGAAAAACTCAGTGGGACAAAACCTCATAAGTGAAAAAGAGTACAACACATATTAACTCCCCCTAAAGAGAACATCCTTGAACCTTTACATCCCGATTTTGTGCTCCGTCTTCCTAAAAGTTGTAATTGAAAAAGATTTGGTGAATAAATCAGCCACATTTTTACTTGAACGAATCTGTTGCATGTTGATATCACCATTCTTTTGTAGCTTATGTATGTACAAAAGCTTTGATGAAGTGTGTTTCGTTCTATCTCCTTTTATGAATCCTCCATTAAGATGTGTTGTGAATGATGCATTATCTCCGTATAAAATT
>NC_061120.1:149616279-149630636 GCF_002878395.1 Capsicum annuum | reverse complement strand
TTGTGTCTTCTTGTTCATCATCTTATGTTGTTAATCTAGTTTGTTGTTCGCTGATTTGATGTAATAAATACCTTGTAATCTTCTTGTTATGGTGTTTTTGGGAAGCCGAGACTTGTCTCTAAAAGGGTTCACGGATTTCTTCCATTTTGTGGACTATTTTTGGACTGATTTTGTGTTTTCGTTGTCATTCCCGTATCATTTTACTTTAGTAAATTTCAGAACTATTACATGAATAAATTTCAGATTTACTACTTTAGAAGTAGATTTCAAAATAACTCTTTTCAGTTATTCTACCTCATTCGCAGATGAGTTGTAATACCATCACAATCAAGTGCAGGTTTGTATTAATAAGGTTTTCATTCCCCAGGAATGGAATATAATTGTGCCTTAAGCCTATCAAATTATGATAGCTTATAACCTCTTTCATGATATTGCTACTTCAGGAGCAAATCGAGGCATAAATATGATAGAGAGTTTCTTTATATTGCTACCACATTTACTTCAAGAATGGAGCAAATTGTCATTTTTCAGACATATTATAAATTGCTACCACATCCACTTCTTGAAATAAAGCATATTCAATGGACAAGTTTCATGACTTTTCATCAAAAACATATTATTTTGTCTTAGCCATCATAATACCATCAATATAGTGCATTGAGATTCAAACTCAACGTCTTACCCATATAAAGACGTCTTAATCATAAATCAATGGGACTTGAACCCAATATATTATCATCCCTTTTGATAATATTATTCTTGAGAAATAAATTTAAAACATAAATGGTTCCAAACCAATTATTTTTCCTCAAATTCAACAATAATTATATTATTAGTAGAAAAAGATAGATAACATACGAAATTACTAACCTTGAAATTACTTTTAGATTTATATCTCATCTTGTTTGGTAGAGTCCCGTGCTGATAACGTGTTATAAAACAATAAAGAACAAAGAAGAAGAGTAGAGAGAGAATAGAGAGTAATTCTTATTTCTCTTGAGGGATGAGAGATCATAAGATTGAGAATACAATGAACAAAACCCTTTTATTTATAGGAAAAAATAATCCTAGTTTCTGACTAAAAGTCAGATACTTCAAATTCTGATAGATATCAACTAGATCTTATTAGATCTTGATAGACATTCACTATAATGTAAATATATTTATAACAACTATTTCATTTTTAATTAATTATTGTAAATCATTTAACTATTAAAAATTAATAATATTTGATAAAAAAATTACTCTAAATAATATATAAATTACTCTTAATAATAAAGGGAATAAGCAGGCGGTTGTTCGATATGCTTGCTTGTGCTGACTGCTTCTTCAACCGTAATTTTACTATTTCATTTCTAATTAATTATTATAAATTATTTAAGTATTAAAAATTAATAATATTTGATAAAAAAAATTACTCTTAATAAAGGGGATAAGCAGGCAGCTGTTCGATATGCCTGCTTGTGCTGCCTGCTTCAGGTGCTTCAACCGTAATTTTACTATTTCATCCCTAATTAATTATTATAATTCATTTAAATATTAAAAAATTAAAAATAGAAATAAAATAATAAATTAACAAAATAAAATAAAAATAAAACAATAAATTAACTCTTGATGTTTTGTGCTACCTTCTTCAGTTACTTCAATCGTAATTTTATTAGATCACCCCTAATTAATTATTATAAGTCATTTAAGCATTAATAAATTAATAATATTCAATAAAAAATAAATTAGACATAAAATGATAAATTAACTTTTGATGTTTTATATGAGACTCACTTAAATTTATTTACAAGTATTTTTTATAATAATTTTGTCTTATCACTTTTAATTAATTGTTATAAATTATTTAAGACATGACTGCTTTGTTGTTTCGATCGTAATTTTATTATATCACCCTAATTAATTTTTATCGTCATCTAACCATTAAAAAAATTCATAACATTTCATAAAAAAAGATAAAATACACACAAAATGATATGTCAAAATAAAATATTTATTTGACTATCGAAGTTATATTAGTGCCACAAAAATTATGATGGAACAGAGAAAAACATAAAGTAACATATATTATTTAAAAATGAGAAGACATGTAAACTGGGACTGAGAGAGTATTAATATTTTATTAAAAATTATGCTAAAAGCAGTATAAATCACATATTTAACAACTTAAAAATATAAAAAATCTAAAATATTCAAATGACACTCGAGCCTATATTAGCGTTACTTAAATTGAAATAGAACAAAAAATATTATAAATCACAACAATTAAAAATTTAAATTATTTTAATGATTGATTATCTAAATTATATTTATGTCACATAAATTAAGATAAAAAATATATATTTGCACGGGCCTTCAATGTCTAGTATATATATATATACACACAATTGATTGAGATTAGAAAAGAAGCATTTGAAATTGATGTTTGGACAATATTAATCTCTAATATTAATGGCTAACAAGATTATTTTATACTTGATGTAGATGTAAGGCAAAGTTTTTCTAAGAGCCAGTTTTAGGTCCATTTTCTTAGAATAATAAGGAAATGTCCCCATAGAATACTTCAACCCGTCTTATAGGCCCATTTTACACTTCAATTTGAGATGCCAATATAGGTGCACCTTACATAAGATTGAAAAGGCCCATTTCTTATGTATCTTTTCAAGTCTTTTAGGGTGTGTTTGGTATGAAGAAAATGTTTTCCATATAGAATATTTTCCTACAAAATATTTTTTTAGAAAAAAAATTGGTTTCTTATTTATATTTTTATGTTTGGTTGGTGAGAGAAAAATATTTTTCGAAAAAATGGTGAATTAAAAAAAATTCAGAAAATAAATTTTAATGTTTAGCTAAAGAGTAAAAATATATTTTAGAAAAATAATTTTTGATCCTCAAAAATATTTTTTTTTACGGTGTGATCGATATGAAGAAGGAAAAATGTTTTCTAAAAAAATAAATTATTTCTTACTTATATTCTTGTGTTCGTTATGCAAATTGGGTAAGTTTATGTTTTCTAAAAGTATTTGTATATATTTAACAAAAACAATGAGAACGAATAGGTCAAAAAGGGTGGGATAAGAAAAAAAAATCAAATTTAATTTTTAAAAATTAATTTTTGTTAGGAAAGGGGTTGGTAGGTGGGGGTTGGAGTTGTAAAAATAGGTAGTAGGGGTAACGTAAGATTTTTTTTTAAAAAAAAATTATTATTTTTGGAGGGGATAGGGGGTTAGTAAGGGGGGCCGGTGTGAGGGAGTGAGGATGGGGTAAGAAAAAAAATTATTCTTTTAAAAAATAAATTAAAAAAATTTAATTTTTTAGGGGGAGGTTAGAAAACTTAAATTTAATTTTTTAAGGGGGGGGGGGGGGGGGGGGGGGGGGGTAATAAAAAATTTGAATTCTCTTGAAAAAACAAATATTTTTTTTGGCGGGATAAGGGTTTGAGTTTTGGGGTAGGGATGAGATAAGAAAAAAATGTGAGATATTTTTTTTTGAATGGGGATGGTAGGGGGTGGAGGTCGGGGTAGGAGAGTGAGGGTGGGGTACGAAAAAAATTAGAATTTAAAAAAAAATAAATTTAAAAAGTTTAATTTTTTATAGGGGGAGGTGCGAGGGGAGGGGGTAAGAAAAAAGTTTGATTTAAAAAAAAATTAATTTTTTTTTGGAAGGGAGAGGGGAGAGGTTATGGGTTTGGGTTTTGGGTAGGAGATAAGCTAAGAAAAAAATTTGAAAAATTTATTTTGAATGAGATGTTAGGGGTAGGGGTTAGGGGATTGGGGGTTGGAGTAGGTGTGAGTGATTTTGAGAGTTGTATAAATATTTCAACTTAAGAGTGAGGTTGAAAGATGGTTTTGGAAAGTGTTTTCCTTACTTTTTGGAGGAAAGTCATTTTCCTTATATTTGAGGAAAATAAGTTGATTTTGAAAATATTTTTCAAAACACTTAAGCCAACCAAACATCAGAAAATTGGAAAATATTTTCTGGAAAATGTTTTCCTTCATACCAAACAAACCCTTAGTCAAATCAAACTAGCCCATTTTATTGAAGGCGAAACGTCACATATAGTCAATTTATACCTCTTAATTAATTTCTTAGTCTAAGTTTTAGTAATTACATTTTATAAATTTTAGTTAGTGATTAAATGTATTTAGGATTCTAATATACAAATATTAATTAAAATGTTTTATTATTATTTTATTTATGTTTAGAGATAAAAAAGAAAAGGTGAGTGATTCACTTCCGTTATTCTCTCCAACATATCTTTTTTAAATCTTTTATTTCTTTCATTTCTTATGGACTGTTATAGCTTACCTTTTAATTTTTGAATTATAAAATAAAATTCAAACTAAAATTCCTCTAATTTCTTCGTATGACTTCAAAATTTAAACTATAGTTTCAATGTATTTATCCACGAAAATTAGTTACGAATAAAAATACAAATGTAAAATTGATACAAATAAAAATTAGCTCTGAGTTTAACATCTAAATACAAATACAAACACTTAAAACTCACCTTTTCAAGATAAATACGAATTGATATAAATTCAAAAATATAAAATGGATATAAATTCAGATCATATGTATAAATATACAAATTCAAATGTATAAATGTATACAAAGTCAAAATGTATATGAAAGAAATATAACATAACAAATACAAAAATACAAACTAGCGATAGAAATATATACAAACAAATGTACTTTTTGACTAAATATAATTTATACAAAATACCTTTGAGTTATACAAACATATGATAGTTGTATACCTACATGTAATGTATAAAATATGAACCAACATATTTTATACAAATCAAAAACTAATTATACAACTTATATACATATTTTATATATGTATATACGAACATACGACAACTGTCTAATTGTATATGACGACTATTTATATATATGTATACAGTAAAAAGTTGACATGGTATACATATATACTTGTGTGTAACTAATAGAAAAAAGATATATAGATATACATATATCTATTGTATCTATTCTCTCTCATAGAGATTTTTATTGTTCATTATTGCTGCTGCTTTATTTATCATCTTCTGCTTTATTATCGTCATTTTCTACTTCATTGTCATCTTCATCTTCTTCTTGTTGATCATTGTTGTTGTTGTTGTTACCATTACTGCTGCTATTTGTCCAATTTCTTAGGTCAAATTTTGTTTCATACATCACTTTCCACTTTGGCATTACTTCACAGGAGACTTTGGTAAGTCAAATTATGATTTTTAGTTAAATTTGTCATCTGGATAACTGTTATCGGGCTATTTTTTCAACAATAGATAGCATGCGAACATGAATGCAATATAAGAGACATCTGTTTAAATAGATCAATCATTTATTATGACAGATGAGCCATCTGTTACAACGGAAGACATAAGTTTGATTCATGTTTATGGTTTTATAGTGCCTAACATGAATTGAACAGATGGGTCATCTGTTGCAACAGACTCGTTATCTGTTACAACAGGGTAAATATCTGTTAAAATAGATTAGTAACCTATTGCAACAAAATCTAAACTCGATTCCAACAAACGTATTATCTGTTGCAACAGGGTAAATATCTGTTGCAATATATTAATAACCTGTTGCAACAGAACCTGAACTCGATTCCAACAGACGCATTGTCTATTGCAATAAATGTATAGTCTGTTGTAATATAGAATTCACCTGTTACAACAGATGACTTGTCTGCTGAAATCAGCTTTAAGAGCGTAACATGAATCCTAACAAGTAAGTAATCTGTTGCGATTGATCACTTACCCGTTGCAACAGATTACACATCTGTTGAGATTTATGTTACGACACTATGAAATCACTATTAACTTTGTTAACAAGTGACTTTATTTAGGTATCACTAATGGAGGGATCAATAATAATAAAGGTGGATTGTCATGATCAATAGATCAAGAAGAGCAATCGATATGTATGGAATTAGAAGGAAGGTAAAATACTAGAGACGATAAGTATGACAGTCCAAAGTGATATTTCGTATGATGATTTTGTGAACTTAATCATCAGCTATTGTAGACTGAATTGTCAACCAGAAGAACTCATCATCAGCTACATGCACAACTCCTTTGAAAATTAGAGGGTACTACCTTTCAATATAACCGATCAGGTTTGGTTGCATGCTTATCTTAGTGATTCATCTAAGCCGGTGTTAAGGGTGTGACTAGAGAGAATGAGAACCAAAATGTAGAATAGGAAGAACAACAAGACATCTTGGATGATATGTTGGATGATCTAGACATGAACATTCTAGATGATGATTAAATACCTACGCCCGTTGATGCGACAAATACGGCGGGCATTTCTTCTTGATCTACATAGTTTGGTATTTGTTAAAATGATGAGACTGGCTTTTACAAGGGAATGTCATTCACTCACAAGAAAGAACTATCTACTACTTTGTTTATTTCTTGCTTAAAAAAGGATTTCAGAATAATGAAGGTGATTAATTCAAGCAAAGTTTTTTGCTACAAATGTGATAATCCAAACTGCAAGTGGTGGTTGAGAGCAGTAAGGTTCTTAAGTTATGACAGATTCGTTATTAATAAATATAAAAAGTATCACACATATGGTTTGGAGCACATTTCGAGCCAAAATCCTCACGCCATAACAAAGGTTTTCGAAGAATATTATGGCCAATCAACTCCTTACATAATTGGGTGTCCTGGTCAATTATTGGAACATATATACGGCCATGGGGATTGCCAAGGACTTGGATAGGGGGAAACACGAGTATGGGTATGCAGTCCCCGATGCCTACCGTTACATGCTTGAGTTCGCAAATCCTGGAAGTAGGACGGCGTTGCATATTGATAAAAATGGAAGGTTAAAGAACTTTTGTGTATCCTATGGTGCTTGGATTCAAGGTTTTCAACATTTGAGAAAAGACATAGCCATTGATGGTACCTTCTTGAGGAGCAGATATAATGGATTTTTGCTAGCAGCGGTGGCGCAGGATGCGGAGAATCACATCTTTCCTGTCACCTTTTGTGTAGTGGACAATTGCTTCTTATGGATTTTTTTTAAACAACTGTGAAACTGTTTCGAAGATACCGAAGAGTTGTGTTTTGTTTCGAATAGGCATCCAAGTATTCCAAAGATGAGTTCAATTTTCTTCACTTTAGCTTACTTTAGTTGTTGCATAAGGCATCTTAGAGAGAACATTCAGACCAACTTTCACACTGAAAGGGTCGTGACCTTTTTTTTATAGAGCAGCTAAAACATATAGTAGAGAGGAGTTTTTAGACTATTTCAATCAAATAGCCGATATGCATCCCAAGGCAGCAGAACATCTTATACGGGTCAGTTTCGAGAGATGGAGCTAGGCATTATGTCTGGCAAATAGGTACATTCTTATGAATTTAATGTCTTGTTTTAGTTACAAGTTTAGTATGATGTCGTACTAAGTGATTCTTTTGTATTAGTACAATATTATGATGTCAAACATTGCTGAATCGATGAATTCATTATTAAGTGATGAAAGAGAATTTCCCATCATGGATCTGTTTGAAATAATAAATAAGAAGTATGACCAATTTTTTCATGAAAGACATGTGGAGTTCGAGGACGCAAGAACCCCATTTTTTCTAGAAGTGAAAAAAATAATATCAACGAACATCAGTCTGAGTAATAGGTTATTATCTCATCAAATAGCAGATTACATGTTCAGTATCAACGATCATGGTGATGTTGCCACGGTCGATCTTCAAACAAGATCTTGTTTGTGTAGAGTTTTTGACTTGGACAAAATACCCTGTTCATATGTTATGGCAGTGCTTTGAGCTCAATACGATTCAAAATATGGAACTAAAATTTATGAGTTCTCCTCTCCATATTATTCGGTGGAAAATATACAATGGCATATAATGGGCATATTACTTTAGTGCCTTTCGAAGAATATTGGGTTGTTCCTACAAAGCTTTTAGGAAGATTAATACCTCTTCCATATATTGATCCAAGCACTATCAAATTGGGAAGAAGGCCATATAAGAGGAGGCGTGAAGTCGAAGAATCATTTTTATCAAGAAGAAACAAGTTCTCCGTATGTAAGAGCGTTACAAAAGAACCACATGCCCGAATCCTAATCCACCATGATCATTGTAATTGCAAAAACTTGTGTTTTTGTTTGTTGTGGACTTTTATATATTTAACTCATTGTTGTAAACGTAAATGTTATCAATTATTATATAAAATATCCTTTTTAATAACTTGTGCATCAATAAAAAAGAGGCAAAAGATGAACTAAATACAGCAGACCACAAAATTATTTTCAACAAATTACCCATCTATTACAACAGATGAACATTAGCTGGAAGAACACTATACAGTTCATCAAAATGGAATATTTTCTTCTAAAAGATGACAAATTTATCTCAACAGATGGATAATCTGTTGACATAAACCCAATCGATGACCAATCTATTCCAACACATGGTCCATCTGTTGAAAGAACTCAAAAACCAAAATTGTCATTGCTACTGGATTCAAAATTGCTCCTTACCTCCAACCGTCGACATATTAACAAGAAGAAATAGACAATGAAAATTAAATAAGAATTAAAAAGCTAAAGTCGACCAAAAATAAATTTTTCATTAAATGAAAGATATATATTTGGTATAGGTCCGATATAGAAAGAATTAAAATACATACACTAAAAGAAAATGCATATTCTAATTATTATTATCATTATTATTATTGCCAGCTGACCAATCATCAACCGACAGCAGCAGAACCCTCATCAGCCTCTTTGCCCTCATAGCGACCAACTCCCTCTGTAGGTCGTTAACCCGCCTCTGAAATTCCTACACGGTGTCCCGTAGGATAGCAATGTCCCAAACATGATCAACCATATCTAGAACATGCATGCATTGACAAAAAATGTAGACACAAAAGTAAAGAAAAGAGTCTGAATGTAATACAATGTATACTACCAACTGGTGATTTACATAGAAAAAAAACTTACCTCAATGAGAAAGGAATATGCTCTTTGAATAGAAGTGGTTGAATATGTAATACGAACAAACAAAATACAAAAAATAAATAAAAGTGGAGTAGAATGAAGATTAAGGAGGGACCTTTTTATAGAGGATTGAATCTGAATTTGTTAGGCAGAAAGGCACGTCTATTCAGCTCCACTGTATTAGTTACATTCAAACTGCTGGCTTTTTGTTTTATGTGAAAATTCATGACTTTTTCTTTACATTCAAAATTCTCACCTTTTCAAAATGGTTTGAGACTTAATAACAACAGTTATTATAGAGATGTTGCAACATATCGTCCATCTGTCATAATAGATAACCCACTGGCGTAACAGATTTACCATCTGTTGCAGCAGATGGTTCGTATGTGCAACAAATGAGACATCTGTTGTAACATATGTATTATCTGTTGAGATAAATTTTTTTCTTGACGGGCAAGTAGTTATCTAACATTAATGATGGTTACCCTTTGAGCCTTCGTAGTCTTATACACTACTTAACGATGGAAAGTGAAGAATAAACACTGTCTGACATTGATGTGGTAGGAAGAATAAGGTGCGTGCAGATGAATGGATCCACTTTCATGCATGAGAGTTATGTATTATTAATCAGGCTATCATGACAGACACAAATAAAATAAATGATTTTGTGAATACAGTGTTTTATCGATTAGACATTGATCCTTCAAACAAAATCCTTCATTTTACAGTTTAGTTTGATAGGTGCAAACTGATAAGGCCAAATAGTTCTAAGACGGTGGTGTCGATACCCTGTTACAATTTAATGACGGTTTTGCTCATGTTTATGTGTCAAGTTTGGAGAAGGATTCAAGTTTTTGGTGGCAGTGTGAATATCCAATAGTGATTGGAATGATTTTAATGGTGTAATGGACTTTTGAAAGGCATCTGAAGCCTCACACTGCAACAAATAAGAATGGAAAACCAATAGAAATTCCCCTGGTCCAAATTTATATGGATGGGTTGCTCGAGGAGACTATTATACAGCAGAAGGTGCTTGGAAGAATACCTATGCGGGAAGGGGAGGTGGAGAAAATCATATATCATCTTAGACCTTGTTTAAGAAGAAACACAGGGAAGCAAGTAAGGAACTTCTAGCGAATCTGGCCAATAAAATTGACTTGAGAGATGAAATTGACTTGTACATGTCCCGTTGGAATAGTTGATAGGATTTTATCCAACAGAAGGTTCATCCATTGTATCGGATTTTTAATTCGTTGGTTTTTCTATTGCATCTGATACATCTGTTGCATCAGATGGTTAATATGTTGCAACATATGATTAATCTGTTATATCAGATGGTTAATCTGTTGCATTATATGGTTAATTTGTTGCATTAAATTTTTAATCTGAGAGTTTCTCTATTACATCAGATGGTTAATATGGTGTATCAGATGGTTAATCTGTTGCATTAGATTTTTAATCTTATGGTTCCTCTGTTGCATTAGATGGTTAATCTATTGCAGAAAAAAATAGTAGCATGATTTTGTTCAATAGAACAACAACAATATTACCATTTTTACTAAGAACAAAAACAAATCAACCCAGCAACGAGCGCAATACGAAAAACACCAACATCGTTATTTTGTTTGTATAAACACAAACAACAAAAATCAAACTTTAAATAAACGCAACAAACAATAAAAAATCATAATTTACTCCGAAAAAAGAAGAGAAGAAATACCAAAAATTAGGATTTTATTTAGACCGTATTTCAGATTAAAGCAACAAATATTGAAATTTTTAACCAATACTAGAAGAGAAGTTTGCTCAAGTTCATTATTTTCTTCAAAACTAAAAAGGCTATAATTTTTTACCTATGAAAGAAGAAGAGGAACGATGAAGAATTTGAAACTGTTGTGGCCAGAGGGCAAGGATGTCACGTCGATTGATGGTTGAAAGTCAAAAAGGAACTCGAATCCCAACTATTTATCGTCGGAGGTTGATGTCATCGGGGATTAAAAGGAGAAATTTTCAGAACTATTGGTTGGGAAAAACTGTTGAGAGAGAGATGAGAGATGGTTGATTTAGAGAGGAGGGAGATGCGGGTTGATTTGTATTTTTGAAAAGATTAGAAAGTTTTAAAAATACTTATTAAGTCCACAATTAACTTAATCAAGTTTCCTAATTATGTTTGACCCTTTAAAATTCGAACAATATCAGCAATCCTTCATTCAAGATTTAAATGACCCTTTTCCTTCAATTTTCTCTACTATCTCTCTATAGTCTATATTCGGTTGCCATATCTGAATTTTGGTACTGGAGCACTGGCTGAGGAAGGAGATGGAACTGAGGATTTTGGGTGAAACTGAGAATGATTCCCACCCTCTGACTTAGGCTGAGCGAAATTGAAACAACCTATTCTCTCCCTCTTATTCTCTCTTTTTTCTTTATTCTTGGCCTCCTCTATCTATTGAGTATGGACCATGAGCCTGGCTATGTCCATATTCTTAATAAGCATTATGGTCCTACGCTGCTAGACACTCCTGACATAAACTTACTCATCTTCACTCTGCTATTTGCTACAATATGCGAGACATATCTGGCTAACTGAGTAAACTTGAAAAAATACTCCTGCACTGTCATATTGCCCTGCTTCAGGTCTATAAACTCCAAAATCTTCACTTCTCTCAACTCTAGCGGGAAGAACCTATCCAGAAAAGCAACTGCAAACTCCTCCTATTTTATGGACCCTGCATCTATGGCCCTTTCTGCCTTTCACTGTTTGAACCATGAGTGAGCCACATACTATAACTGATATGCGGCCAACTCAGTGTTATAAATAGTCACCCCCATGATATCGGTAACCTTCTGCACCTGATCAAGAAGTTCCTGAGGGTCCTTATCTAACTTAGACCTGGTAAATGATGAAGAGTTTATTCAGGTGAAGTCCTGAATCCTGGAAACAGTAGTATGGGCCACTGGGTTGGCTAAAACCATAGCTGGACGTATATTTTGGGATACCACAGAATGAGCTAGGGTGGTGAAGGCTGCTCTGAACTTCGCGTGGAAGACATGTTCTCCCAAAGAATCTGGATGGACGGGCTGAAGGGCTGACTAATCTCCCATTCCTCTTCCCTGAGTCCTCTTTGAAGGCATATTCTATAAATGAAAGAGAATCTAGGAATAGAAAGAGAGTGTAACTGGAGCTCATGCTCACTCGCACATCATGAATACTGAAAGAATGGAAACTTTTCCTAAAATATCTCATATACTCTTGTCCATAAGTGTGGTGCGCAACACACCCATGGGCAAGACTCTATTAGATGCGACTTTCAGACATCCTAGGACACTGTTAAACCTAGATATGATACCAAGTTTGTAACCCCCCGAGTCTGTACCCCGGATGTTACACGGTACTTATAATCCCGAAGAACCACAAGCTAACCCATGACTGGTAGCTGCTGCAATAACTGAGTAATAAATACTGTAATTATGCAGAAATATGCAAAAACTTGCCATAAGGTTCAATACTCTAAATAAATTTGAATGCAGGATTAAAATACCAAAACTAAATATAAGTACTGAAAAATGGAACAACTGTCTGAAAATACTCTAGTCTGAAAAAGCCTCTAACCATCTAAACTATGGAGTTGATGGGATAAGCCTCTAACTAACTCCATCTACTAAAATAAAACTGAATTATTGTAAATAATAGGCATGTCGTCAAACTAAGATGACTCACCACTACTCTGAAAATTGAGAATCTGAACTGCTAAGGGCACTCTGGAGCCCTTGCATCTAAACCTATGATGTAAGACATCATAGCATAAAGAAAAGCATGTATCAATACTTTGAATATACTAGTATGCTCAGTGAGGTAGGCTGATATGCATGGGTTTATATGTATGCATAATAATAACTGAATAACATGAGTATGACTGAGTAAGAGTACATGCATGAATACATAGAATGTAATTGAGATCATGCTAATACTGAGTACTGAATTATAATACTGATTACTGATATCTAAGTTTACGAATACTGTATTACTAATTATCTGAATGACTGTATCTGATAGTTTTGAATACTGTGGAACCATACTGAGTTCCGTACTGAGCTGAGTGACTATATTTGATAGTCCTGGATCTGTAGAACTGAACTGAGTTCTATTTTGAGATTGAGACTGGAACTGAGACTATATGAGGTAATCATCTAACTGACATGCCCCTTCTCTAACTGATCTGGGGTCTAACCTGTAACCCCAGTTAAAAGGGTGTTAATAATGTGCCACGGGTAAGGACAAACTATGAGCTAATCCTCTCTGACAGAAAGCTCTCCCATCAACTCTTGCTGGCAGGATAACTCGGATAAGAAGTACCAAATCTCATAATATCTGACAGGAAGATACCTCAACCTATGCTGGCTGCGTATTTCTGTAATGCAGGGATTGCTACTAAGGGTCAAAACCTCTACTGACAGGAATGCCCCCATCCCTGGTTAACTCAGTGCTGAATTCTACTCCCAACTGAATAGATACTGAACTGATTTCTAGTTTGTACTAGATTGGACTGAACGGTTACTGATATTACTGTTTAGCTGAACTGAACTGAGTTCACTGAATTCCATTGACTGATGAAATACTGCTGAATTTTGTTAGCTAACTGAGTTTATCGAGGTCTGAACTGGATACTAAATTAGATTGGACTAGTATGGATTCTACTGAGTTTTTCCTGAGTTTTGTAACTGACTGAGAGTTCTACTGATCGTGTCATGACTGATATTGTTCTATGACTGACCATGGCTCTATGTAATCAGCTAAATTGTCGGGTACTATTACCCCCACGACTCGATAGCATAAATTAAGAGGCATGGCATAACATAAAACATGTAAAGTATGAACTTGATCATCATTCATTCATTGGGGCATTTTGACAAACACTTGCATGATAAAACTTGCACATAAGCTAACTTGACATGATTTCATTCTCTTAATAGTTCACGTGGATAATTTATCAAACACTTGGTGAGCATAGTATATACACATAGTATTGAACAACAAGTGAACATCATAATTCATCTCTAATTTCACAAGTCAAGGGTTTATCATGGATTCATATGAATCTACACACATAATGATCAATTTCACATGAGATATATACAATTATGAATTAGGAACTTAATCCAAATAGCAATCATAGATACACTTTAATTCTAATCATGGAAATTATAAAATCAATTACCTAAAGTTCAAAAGAGATTCTTGGACTCCAAGGGTGGAAGGAACCCTTGGATGAACACTTCACATACCTTTGTTGAAGAATTTCTGAAAGCTTATGGTTGAATCTTGAGTTCCTGATTTGAAATTAGTCTTCTAGGGTTTTGTTCTTGAGCA
>NC_061120.1:149597405-149613279 GCF_002878395.1 Capsicum annuum | reverse complement strand
TGGGACCCTTGACAAGCCTAAAGGACTGAATTAAGCTTAGGATTTTGCGAAATCTTACAATTTTAAAAAAATATATATATTCTTTGCCAATACTTAGCAGCAAGTTATGATAAAGGATGGTTATTCTTTCTGTGTCAAAGAAAAGAACATATTAGTTAAAAATAGTAAGTTAGCAGAGAAAAGACAATGTAATAAAATATATGATAAACGTAAAAGGAGAGTATAATATGGCCTTTTCTGGTATTAATTGTTTATACATTGTAACATTGCATCCAGCTATGTATCTTGTGGATTCAAATAATGTAACAATGTAGTGCTCATTGTCAGTGAACACGTAAAGTATTAGATGAAACCTATAAAATCAACAAAAAGTAAATCATTAGATTATATAATAAATCTTAAAGAAGCAACATAAAACTTTATATGTATATTACCTATCCTCATAATGTATGTTTTTCCCAAGAAAATCATAACATTTTGAAATAGTATCGATAAGATTTACTTTTTCATAGTAATTGTTGCAAGATGCTTAGCATGGGTTATCTACATTTAAGCATTTTTTGATTTTCACAGTAAATTCACAACATTTAGCCTACATATAGAAACATAGAAAAGGTGAAGATTAAAATTTTTGAAACACATACAAATTTTCATTAGACAGGTGAAAATTGTACCTCATTATAATCGAACGAGCCACGTGCTATATTCCTAATTTTTAATTTTTGAGCCTTTTTAATTTATAAAGATGGCAGCATAGTAATATGTGCATGTTTCTTCTTCTTCTTCAAAGAAGGTCTGGATGTTATTTAGATAGTGAAATAAAATAACTATATTATACTATTCATTATTTTGAATATGAGAATGCATAATACCAATTTTAGAGAGAGATTGCTTTTTCAAAATTGGGATTTATCCCCCATAATACTGATAGATGTAGAAGCAATCCCAAAATTTCCTACAAAGGCTTTTTTTAAAAAAGAGTTAGTACCAAAAAAGGACAGAATTTTCTATAAACAAAACTTCTAAGATAGTACCTAGGAATAGATTAGTCTTAACATCACAGAATGCGATAACATATTTTTCTTCATCAAGGGTTTGCAGGAGTTCATCTTTTATTTTTGAGAATTCATCCGATAATGTTAAAAAAAATTATCACACCTGAATTTTTGATCAACCAGATAAGATTAAATTTTGAAATTTGTACTGAAGTAGGTGAACAGTAAAAGAAAAATGACATTTTTTGACAAAAAGGTAACCTACTTCTCATTCATAAGTATCAGCTTTCTATGCTTTTTTCCTTTTACAAAAAGATTAGAAGGCATGAAGATTTCAAAAATATTTATGAAATATTAAGTATGATTTATCAGGTAAATATAAAAATAAAATATTGGGCTTATATTGAATATTAGATCAGATAACAGAATTTAAAAAAATTAAACAAAACTGTTCTCGCAGTGTGCAACTTTTCATCGTCGAATGAAACAGAATTATTCAAAAAACAAAGTGCAAAGAAGAGACTCTTGCATTCTTGAACTATAGTGGGATCGAGGAATCTAACCTTAATGTCCTTATTTGGCAGAAAGAAAATTAGGATTGGGAGGAGCAATCCGTATGTTCATGATATAGCAAAAGTTATCTTAATGTAAAAGCTTTTCCTGTGTTATAATTATCCATTGAAAAGGATGGCATTTAACTTTTGTTCTCTGAAAAGAAAAAAAAGAAGATGAATAAATAACAGGTCTTACAAATAGAAGATGAATATATCCACTAATCATATAAATACTTAACACTAATGTGTTATTTTTTCTTTCTTTTTTGCAAACACAGTTAACGGAAGAGCAAAGAAGACTCGATCAGATAACAGTTGTTCAAGTGGTAACATCCTAACTGTTGTTTTTCTATATTGAGGCCTGAATATAATTTTCTTAAATAAGGTCATTTAACTAATTTCGAAAATAATAAGATCAGTTTGTTTTCCTTGAGGTGATCATAGGCAGTAACCTAAGAAATGATAATTTCAGATATATTTATTTTTATACAATTATTCTTATAGAGTATGGAAATTGATTATTATTTGTATGAATGTAAACCTAGAGATTATTTGTTGTCCTTGTACCTTTATCTACACTTATGTAGTGACTACACTTTTACAGACATTTGTAAAGCAAGAACTATCAGAAATAATAACTTAAGGTTGGATAAAATTTTGTTCATTTTTCAAGTGTTCAGAGAGAATCTTTCTTTAATTCTAGAAAAAATTGCTACATGATTGTAATATCTCTTGGTTTAAGTTTCAATTTAAAGCAACTATTATATCTTCTTCGCAGGCGTGGATACTAGGTCATGTAAAGTCTGTGAACTGGGCTTGTTGAATTATAAAGCAAAGCATATTCTTTACCCTTCTGAAAGCAAAAGGTTCAGATGTCATTATGTTACTATTGGGTGTATGTATTTAAGGCGAATACCACTATTTATTATTCCTTTTAGATAGTATTATCCATTTATAATTCTTTTGGTACACATTGATAAGTGGAATAACAGAAGAAGAACAATAATTATAAATAAGTGGAGTGATTGATGAATTAAGTACCTCTTCATCGACAACTGTGAAAGCTTTTCGAGTACCATTTGTTGATCGTGTAAATTATTTTATTGATTAAGATCCTATCACCAGATTTTTATTATGGAGGTACGATGTGTAGCCTCACTATTTTAAGAGGAACAACTTTGATAATTGAGTCCGTTAATTCGATAATTTCAGTCATTGAGTCCGATGCTTTGGTAATTGAATCCATTGCCATAATATCCATAAAAAATAAAGTTCAAATAGCATAAATACATGATTATATAGCCAAAAGTATTATATGAGGTGAGCTAATTTTACCTGAATATGTGAATCTTGTTGGTAGATTAGTAGAATAGTAAGAGAAGAATGTTAGTAAAAAAATATTAAATAGACTCAATCAAGAATACAAATTAAATGAATTAAGAACATAAGAGAAGGTAAGTCCAGTAAATTAAGGACATAAGAATTAACGTAAGTGAAGCAACTTTTAAGTTGACATAACAATTAATATTGTGTTAAATTAATTAAGCTAGCATGACCATTAATATTGTGGTTAAATTAATTAACATAAGAAAAGAAGAATTGATGAAAGAAATTGTATCTAAAAATCTGGGAAAGAGAAAAAAGCTGAGATAAATCTGGCGATAAAAGTTGAGACATTAGGAGACAAATCAATTAGATGTTATGAACGTATTTATAGAAGCAATGATTTCTTTGTCCTAATTTAATTAGAACAGGATTTTGCTTTTTTGGTTTCATGTAATTCACGTAATTTGAATAGAATGGGACTTTGTAATGTAAGTAGAATAGGACTTTGTTGGGTTTTTTTTTGGATTCACGCGATTGACCTTAAATAGAATAGGAATAGGACTTTTTTGGTTGGAATAGCACTTTGTTGGTTTGATTATTTTTAATTCACGCGACTGACCTTAAATAGAATAGGACTAAACTTTGCAATTTCACATGATTGACCTTAAAAATAATAGGACTAAACTTTGTAATTTAAAAGGTGAAAAGACAATTTTGTCTAAAAGGAAGACTTTTAATGAAGGTCAAAAAGTTCAAACGATATTTATAAGGTCTTTCACACTTTTAATATAGTAGACACACACACACATATACTCGATAGTGATGGCCCGTGCTAGTCATTTTTGATAGCTAAATTCATATATATTATTTGTATAGAGATATTATATGATCGAAAATCTTTGGTTTAAATTATCATTGTATTATTTACATTGTCTATCTACAACCTAGACTATTTACGAAGTGCTGCAATTCATCTTCTTTGTATTGTTAGGTATCTGGCAAAAAGTACCTGCCAAAAAAGATAAATGAATTTAAATTTAATTTTAAAATATCCATTCATGTATGAAAGTTTCAACTCAATCAATAATGCTACAACTAAGAAAGGCTTAATGGGTATTTCTTACAAAGAAATTGCTTATATGTGAATTGTAAAGTGGTAAAGGAATATACTGTTTCAGCAACTATTTGTAACAACAACAATCTTTATGGTTATCTTTCTTTATGGGATGAACTAAGGTATAAGATATTCCACACAATAAAGTTGAAAGTCCTGCATCACAAGATAATGCATTCAAATAAGCTTTCCACATTTTTTTCGAATCAAACTCAAGAGAACAAGAAATTTATCCAGAAGGTTCTCTTCATAGAGTTCTCATTGTATAGATGGTTAAAGGGTGAAATCTACACCAACAAAAGCAATTTCACTGCATACTGAGAACAAACATTTTTTATTTTATAAGGAAACTAAGATCGTGGTGAGTGTAGTAATGTCACTTCTTTCTCCTTTGCACTTATTGTGGAAAGAACTTTCTTTTTTGGCCTTTTTTATTATTTCTCTATCTATTTAATGTATGTTGTTTTCTATAGTTTAGTAGTATACCAGTTCTTGCTTTATGAAGATTATCATTCTGCGCCAATATTGAAAAGTTTCATACTTTTGAGAAGACCTATACATTTTGCTCATAATCTTAGTGTATATTCTGATCCAACCTTTCTTTTCTTTTTATTATATTCTGATCATAGATTTTTGAAAATAAAAATTTGAAACACCTATACTATTTAAGATGGGGGTATCCGCTGCTACCTAACATTTGGGACTCTTCATGTATTGTATAAGAATTCTTTCTTGGAATACGGGGAACATCATATCAAAACATAACCATAATTGTACAAAACTATGTTGATAATTTGATAGCCAAATATCCATACTGGAATAGAAGCATGGGTACAGATCACTTCTTTATTACATGTCATGATGTTGGTGTCAGGGCAACTGAAGGGCACTCCTTTCTTGTAAACAATACAATTCGTGTAGTATTCTCCCCTGGATATCATATTCGATATATTTCACAAAAAGATGTTGCTCTTCCATAAGTTCTTCAGCCATTTGCCCTTCTATCCGAAGGAAATGACATTAAGAACAGGTAGCCTGTTGAATAACGATTATGCTACAGATCAAATCATTACTTTTTCATACAAATGTCTTTCTACTGGTTTATTCTTTTACTCCTTTTTTATATGTTGATACATCAACATGTCAATGTGAATAATAAAATTCGACATTTCACTAAGTGAAGGATAAAGAAAACAAAACCTCAGTGTAGTAATATGTAACACCCTAATTTGCTGAACCGGAATGCTACACGGTGCTCATGACCCTGAGGGACCACAAGCTAACCCATACTGATATCTGTACCTGTATACTGCAAATCATGATATAATAATGTGGAATACATGGAACTGTAAGGCCTTAAGATTCAACTGAATACAACATGTGGGCGAAAATACCCAAAACAACTAAATCTGGACATAAATCTGAAAGTAAATCCGAAAGCCTCTAAACTGTCTGAATAAAGAGTTGAAGGAACACGTCTCCAACTAACTCCGTTAAACTGAACTGAAGAAATAAATAAATGTATTAAATCATATTGTCCTCGAATCAATGAGGACTTACTGTGTCTCTGCGACTGGAATGCTACTGCTACTGCTGGGCTGGAGCTCGTGTCTCGGAACCTATGGTGTAACATGAAAATAAAGCACCATAGTGCAAATGCATCAGTACAACTGGAGTACTGAGTATATGAGGAAGGTAGGCTGAACATAAAGGGTTTTATGCACGAACAACACTGACTGACTAATATGAACGTGGGAGTACAAATACACATATATAGAAACTGGGACCATGAATACGTAATAGCATGACCTGTAAGCTAATACACGGTTTACTGATAACTGTCATGACTGATACTGAAACTGATAACATGGACGACTGTATCTAACAGTCCTGTATATATTAAAATCTGAAGAACGTCTTGAGTTCTTTTACTGAGACTGATACTAAAACTGTGGGAAGTAGTGTTTAACTGACATGCCCCATGTATGCTATTATGGCTAAGCTGGGGTCCAATCTCTGCCCCGACTAGAGGGGTATCAGTACCGCGCCGCTGGTAAGGACAACTGTGAGTGACCCTTATCTGGCGGGTACTCAATGAGAACGGTGGGAACCCTAAACTGACAGGTTAATCCACCTTATCAACCCTGAGATGACGGGTTAAGATGTCTCAACCTACGCTGGCTATGTATAACATGGACGACTGTATCTAACAGTCCTGTATATATTAAAATCTGAAGAACGTCTTGAGTTCTTTTACTGAGACTGATACTAAAACTGTGGGAAGTAGTGTTTAACTGACATGCCCCATGTATGCTATTATGGCTAAGCTGGGGTCCAATCTCTGCCCCGACTAGAGGGGTATCAGTACCGCGCCGCTGGTAAGGACAACTGTGAGTGACCCTTATCTGGCGGGTACTCAATGAGAACGGTGGGAACCCTAAACTGACAGGTTAAGCCACCTTATCAACCCTGAGATGACGGGTTAAGATGTCTCAACCTACGCTGGCTATGTAGTTCTGGAATACAAGGATTGCTACTAAGAATCACACCCTGAACTGGCAGGTGAGTTTCCATCCTTGGGTTCACTCGGTGCTAACCTCTACTCCCATCTGGAGGGATTGGACATGAATAACTGACTGTGCATGACTTGATCTTACTGAATTTCGTTGACTGGTGGAATGTTACTGATATCTGACAATTGACTAAGATCATGAGGTTTTCTTGAGTCACATGACTGACTGAAGTCTATGGAATCATAGCTTGAGTTCGGATATCGTGAAAAATGATATGGATCTAGGCACACAGCTATAGTTTTCGGGTACAAGTACCCCAGGACTCGATGGAAGGAAACTACATGACTGACTTAATCATAAGAGTAGATTCCATAATTTATAATATCATAAGTAGAGATCTCTTACTAAGCATGGTTATCAACAATGTATTGCATGGAAAAGATTTCATATCACATGGAAGTACTTGCATAATCTTAATATCATGTTCGTTGCATAATCATATTGGCAACACATACTAATAGCATAGAAGTTCATGTGGATTGCATGGTTATCATACATCTTGTTCATAAGTTGGATTTGCAAGTAAACATAGCAACATAGCATAATCTCATAAGAATAGTTCATGAGTATTCCAACAACATTTACAAGGCACATTAATAACATAGAAGTCATTGGAACGTAAGGGCACATCATGAATCCTTCACTTAGTCACAATTTAGCTATATTGCATGATTTCTAGTTTCTTAGGTATTTTATCAAACACCTTACATGCACATCTTAAGCATAGGTGAAATCATCAAATTATACATCATGAACAACCAAATTTACATGTTTCCAATTCATATGATATCATGAATTCACAAAAACATATAAAGATTCCATCTTGGGAATCACCCAATATCAACAACATGATCATCAACACCGAACAATATAGAAATCATACTTTATAATGAAAAAAAGAAAAACAATCAAGCATCAACATGGGTATGATCATATCACCAAAATCAACCAAGCTTTGGTATTTTAAAGATTGATTCTTGAACTCTATGAACGAATTGAATCCATAGATGAACACTACGCATACCTTAGAAGGAAGATTCTTAATGATTAATGGAGGAATTTCCTTAAAATCGGATCTTCAAGCTTAATTATGCAACCCTAGTTGTTTTTCTCCTTTAGTTCTCTTGGATGATGGGCTTTGAGATGAAAATAGGGTTGTAATATGTTTAGAGGCTATATATTTCGTAGGGTTAAGTTTAGGGACATGTAAGGAGTATTTAAAGACTTAATTACCTTTAAAATAACTCAAGACGGAGTGTTTTTGACACCTGGAATTTACTTAGGCGGTGCCCAAGTGATCGCCTATGCCTGGGTTGGGCGGCGCCTAACCAATCGCCTATGCCTGGGTTAGGCGGCGCCTAACTAATCACCTATGCTTACTGTCTCTCACGAAAATGGGCATAACTTTTCGCTCCGGTATTGGATTAAGGCGAATTTGGTATCATTGGAAAGCTAATTTGGTTCTCTACAATTTGGTGGGTATAATCAGCCAAAATACCACTTAACATCGAGTTATACTCGTTCAAAGATGACCCTTGCAAAATCGAACGTTAAAACTTGATGGATTCAAAAACTCTTAGCTTGCATTACCTTAAGTGACTCATATGAACATGCTTAATGCATCATAAGCTATACTATCACTAGGATATTCATTATAAGTCATGTACTCAAGTATGAATCACAGGATAGGAGATTTCATACGTAGGAATACTTATTCACTTCCTAGCTTAGAAACATGCGGGGTATTACATAATAATTTATATGGTTGAGACTACAGTTCTATAGCATTTGCATATTCTTCCTCTCATTACTTTAAAATGTCAACAAATATTTTCCTCCCTAGACTCCACCTTTATGAAAATACACTGGTATGTTGTTGTTGTTGTTATTATTGCTATCAACTAATATATACATATTTGTGGAGAAAAAACTGTATAATTTTTGCATTGGTGTTTTGATATCACAAGATACTATAAAATGAACAAAATTCACCTATCAAACAACTTTATTTCCATAGTTATAGTAAACAAAACCTCATATTTCATATCCAGAAAATTTTCCATAGTCGCAGACTATGTTGCCAGACTTTTCAAAAATGTCAATGGGTGTGTGTTGGATTTGCCAAAGCTAGTGTATTTTTGAAGAATCTGACAGGGGTGCGAAATCAAAAGTGAAGATTCCATGCAACTTAAGTCACTGATATTTACCACAAATTCAAGATTAATGTTTTCCTCCTCAGATAAGAAAATCCACTCATATAAGGCTTAAACCTACATTAAAACTATCTACTTTTTCCTTTCTACCAACCCTAAGATCTTAAGATTTTTTACAACCTCAGTTGCCCCTATAAAATTAATTTATCTTTAGATCACAAAGTTTTCATCAAAATTTTCCAAATTTAATATTCATAAACGACTTTTGTAACGCCCTGAGAGTACACCCTGGATGCCATACGGTGCTTGGAGCCACAAGTGATCCCAATCTAACCCATGAACTGACATATTATTAAGCAACTGAATTAAAATAAAATAAATAACAAGCTCTGCTATGAGGAAATATAATCATGGCGTAATCTGAATAAGTACATTACTGATAGAGTTTATAATCTGATAAAACTGAAGGAAGAAACTGAAATTTACATGACTGACTTTGACTGACATCTATGAAGCCTCTACTATACTGACTATAGATAGAAGGGACATGCCTCCAACTACCACTAATCAATATATATGAAAATAAATTAACTCTACATGAAATAAAACTTTCTGGAGTTTCTAAAACAAGAGAACTCATCACCTGCTGGATGAAAACTGCAACTGTCTGATCATAGTGTGTGGGATACAAATGGTACCTATATTATGAAACAATGTAGCCATACAGATGTATATGTGGATCAGTACCTCTGGAATGTACTGAGTATGCAGGGGTGAATGAAATAAGTAAAACTGATTTCATATGTAATCTTAAAACATGTATGCTAAGTGTAAGTAGATTCACCAATAGAATGGAATAACTTGAAAGATGAAAACATCTTAAAGCATGAGTGACAAACATACACTGATAAGATGGTGAATCTCTATGCTTAGTTTCTGTAAAAAATAGTTTCTGTAAAAATTACTTTAATGATATAAGTAGAACTAAAGTTAGGATATGGTAAAATATGAACACTGTATGAATACTGAGTCTGAAACTACATGATGAAAACTAATAAAGTCAGGGATCTGAATATACAATTATACTGAGCACGAATACCTAAACATACAAAACTAAACATAGTCATATACTAAACTTATATGATTAACTGAATGACTGCTAGTTGAATACTGGTCATGTGAGACTGAACTGTACTTAGTCTTAATAACAAGACTGAAACTAAAGAGTACTATGCATATGAGATAAGAACTAACTGATCAACATGAGATGACCGAACATGAATGCATAAAACTATATTATTTGAGAATGCAAGACCATACGTATAACATGATTCTGGAATAGTCTGTAAACTAAAATACTGATAACTGAATAACTCATAACTGTATGCTATGGTAAAGCAAACCTAAAACTGAATTGAGTTCTAAACTGAATACTGAATTGAGACTGAAATTGAGACTATAGGAGGTATCATCTAACTGATATGTCCCAATCTTATCCAATCAGGGTCCAACCTATAACTCCACTTAAAAGGGTGTTAGTACTATGCCATGGGTACTAACGCTGGTTGTGTGGATCCACTAAACTAGTGTCTCGAAGGACTAAGGAGTAACCCTATATTGGCAGAAAACTCATGAGATATATGTCAACCCTAACCTGGCAGAAAGACATCTTAAACCTATGCTGGCTACGTAGTTCTGTAACTCAGGGATTACTACTTAGGGTCAAACCTTAAACTGGCAGGAATGCCCCCATCCTTGGGTTTACTCAATGCTAAATCCTACTCCCAACTGAATGAAACTGAAATACTAAATGGTGCATGTACTGTTAGCTGATAACTGATAAGCTCAGTTCATGGTATTTTGAAAATAGTAGTACATACGAATTTTGAGGAAATTATTAACGTATAAACTGATACTGGGACTAAAACTGGACTGAGCTAACTTAATCTGACTCACAACTGACCATATTACTGACTGAATGATATTTCTTATGGTATAACTGAAATCATTCTGTAGATACTGGAAACTAGGCAAACAGCTAAATTTCGGGCATTCATAACCTCCAGGACTCGATAGCAATAATAATAAGAACACATGAGAGCATTTGAGACCAAAATAAGTAAGCATTAGTTAAAGAAATCCATCACTTAGGCATTTCATCAAACACATGGAGATTAATACTTTAACATGGGGTAATTCACCAAACACATGGGGATCATAAACTTGGACATAGGGATATCTTAAACATGGGAGCATAGCATGATTATGTAACTAAAATCGTGAATTTAGGAATTCACATGAAATTTGCTTGAAATAGGACATGGGTGTTTAATCATACATGTAAAGATCTAAGCTTGAACCTAAGAATGTCATAAACATGGGTGAACGATAGAGTTACATGGCAAAATTCATAACTTGGGGATTCATCTTGAAATTGATTGAACATGATATAGGAATTTCATTAAACATGTGGAAAACATAAATTTAAAACATGGGAATGTTGCTAAAAATCATGAATTTAGGATCTATCATTAAATTAACTTTAATAAAGCATGGGAAACTCAAATTCATAGCCTGAGGAATTCAAAATCTTGCATGGAATCACGCATGGGCTGAAATTGATTAAAATCACCATGAAAATATGCAATTCAATCTTTCTTGAACATTTAAAATAACATAATGATGAAAAATTCATTCTTTAATTGAAATGAAAGGGTTTTGGGCTCCATGGGTGAAAAGGGACCCATTAACGAACTCCTGCATACCTTAATAGATGATTTGAAATTGAAAGGTTGACTTGGAAGCCTTGGGAATGTTATTGAAGGTTTTTTCTTGAACTTTTTGGATTAGGAACCTTAATTTCTTGGTTGTATTGAAAAAACTTTGATGAAGTTCTTGGTGTTCTTGAGGAGGCTAGGGTTTTCTTGGAGAGAGAAAGATGAGAAATCATGTATGTAATGCTTTTGGGGGCTGAAAGTAAATGTTATAGGCGGATTTGGGTGAGGCAAAGTGACCATAGTGCCCCTAGACCCTTTAGGAACTGAAAGAGCATGTAAAACAGTTCAGTGAAGCGGTTTCCATTGTGTCGCATCTTTAATCGCGTCGATGACCGACGCGTCACGTTCCAATCGCATCGGCTTACTGCCTCTCATGAAAAATGCCATAACTTTTCACTCAGGTATCGGATTAAGGCAAAATTGGTATCGTTGGAAATATAATTCAATTATCTACAATGTGGTGGGTCTTGAGCTGCAAAATTCTACGTATATAAAAAGTTATACACATTCAAAGTAGACCTTTGTAGAATTGAATACCAAACTTTAGACGAATCAAAGGCTCTAAGTTCAACTTTGTTCTAAGTGATTCTTATGAACATTTTTCACCTCGAAAGTACATCAAACATGAGGATAAAGATCATAAAACTTTTATTTACATAGGAATTATTGGGATCATAGCTTATACACGTGGGAACAACGGTTCAAAGACTAGCTTGACAATCGGGATATTATATTATCTCCCCCTTAGGAACATTTATCCTCGAATGAGACTGGTTAGACTAAGAGTACTGTACGAAGGTAACTGAGATCATATTCTAAACATGCATGACTTGGAACATAATTGCATAACTGATTCTAAGATAAGATACATAAACCAAACTGATTTTCGTGAATACATGCACTGACATGAGAATGGTTGTATGGCTGAGATATAAACAAAAGAGTCAACTTATGAGTAACTATTACTTCAAGCTATTTGATTTCGTGAAGAAAAATTGCGAGGTTTAGGACATGAATACTTAGGGTATTACAACATCCCCCTTGGGATTGTTTATTCCCCGAATGACGGTGACTTGGCTGAAATACTAAGGAAAGACTAGGATGATGCACAGGACACTTATGAATTGAATCATGACTGAATATCTAAATCTAAAACATAATGCATGGATTAAACTGAATTTGTAACTTTCATGGACGTGACTGAATTATTCCATGAAATAGTTAACTATAGGAACTTTTCTGTGTGACTGCTAAACTGAATTATTGGCTAAACGGACTGAATTATAATGAAAGCTTATACTCAACTATACATTCCACTTCAAAACTGCACTTCACTTGAGGCTTCTAAAAATATTCACATGGGCACTAACAACTCTATCTACAAAAGTTTGAGCTGAACTAGATTCTCTCACTAAGATCAAGCCTACTCGAATCCACAAGTTCACACATAGAACTGTAATACTAGCCTGAACCATGACTTCAATACACCATTCGTTTTCACAACTTCTCATTTTAAGAATAATAATCATCCCCACTTCAACAACTAACTTCAACCTCTTACCACGAATTAACTAATGCACAATGAATTCATCCACTATACACCAACATGACATTTAAGCCTATCATTATAACCACACATGAACTTCTAGGTAAACAACCACCACAATATCTTTTCGACATTCTCTAAACCTCTATCAATAACAAATTTCATGTACTAGCCCAAAAACACACACATAGAATTTCAACTAATCATGACATAAGGAGAGGTCACTGAAAGTTAGAAAATGAGGAACTGAAACATGAAAGGAGAACTTTGACACTTAACTGAGGCTTGAGGAATAGAGTATCAAAAGTATAAATTCATCAAAAAGAGCTAAACTGAGGATATACATGACATAATATTAATTTCGCTGATCATTAGGAGCATAGCATGAGCACTAGAACTGAACATATTGTAAAACATGAGTACCTGAGTCATGAGCTGCATGACCTGAGTTTGGAGTTCATGATGTCATGAAATATGATTTTTACTGCTGAGTGAACTGAAACTCCTCATACTAGTAACTGGAAACATACATGATTTTTTTATAAAGTACATGAATATGAGATGTGATCATAGGGATAACATGTAAGGCATTAGTAGATGTCATGATGACTGAAAAACTTTACACTAAGATAAGAATGGGTTGGGAATCATCCTTCCTTATTGCTTTTCTACATATACTGGCACTACTACTAGAATTTGAGAGCCTGACTTGGTCACTTATTCTATCATTTCCACCTTAGACTAAAGCTACCATCTTAAGTCTATGGACCCCTTTAATAACTCTAGACTGAACTGCAATCACTTTACTCTTAGTTCTCACCATCTAGAGCTTCAACTCTTTTTTCTATTAGCTCAACTTTCAAAGATTCAAATTTATATTCTAACACTTAACATGGATATCCCCAAACCTTCAATGAACCATACTAACTTCCTTCATAGCCTACTAACATCACATCTAAACCATAAGAATTACCACCACACCTGAATATCAATAAAATATACTTTCGACCCAACAAACTTAAATTCTTGCATACACTGTTTTCAAGCCTACTGATTCACCTTTCATACAACTAGCTCCATGAATACAAAATCTGCTCAATCCAGATAACACTATCCCAAATCTACAACTGCTAAACTTCTGGGTTCATAATTCTAACTCTAGGTCATATGCTGTAATAGGATTTTGGGGAGGGATCTGAAAGCACATCTAACTTCGGTTAAGTGCATGATTTTTTTCATGAATAAGAATAAAAACTTTCAAAGATTAGAACATAGGGGTACTGATGGGATATTGTTTAGCCTGCGTGTAACCCCGTAACTATCTGTAGGAATTGTCTGAGAAAACTCTGTCTGTAGGAATTTAAGCTTGGCTAATCTGTTACCTCAAAATCAAGGTAGAGTTTGAATGAATGAGAATGGAGCATGATGAAAATCTATGTAAGTTTTTTAAAGAAATTTTTTATAGCATGATCTAAGATATGAAAGAAAGGAAATATTTCCTAAATGCTCTGTAGCCTCTTGAAGAAAAGTGCAGGCGTCTCCGTACCTTTCTATAAGATTCTACTAGACATGACTTCATAGACACCCTAGGACACTTAAACTCTGTGCTTTGATACCAAGTTTGTAATGCCTCGTGAGTACACCCTGGATGCCACACGGTTCTTGAAACCGCAAGTGCTCCCAAGCTAACCCATGAACTCGCATACTGTTAAGTAATTTAATTATAATAAAATAAAATAACAAGTTCTGCTATGTGAAAACATAATCATGGCATAATCTGAATAAGTATATTACTGATAAAGTTTACAATCTGATAAAACTAAAGGAAAAAACTAAAATTTACATGACTGACTCTACTGACATCTATGATGCCTCTACTATACTGACTATAAATAGTTGGGACATGCCTCCAACTACCACTAATAAATACATATGAAAATAAATTCTAAAGCTATCTGGAGTTCCCGAAACAAGAGAACTCATTACCTGCTGGCTAGAAACCATAATTGATGTACTTATCCTATCATTTATTATTTCTAAATCTTCTTCTATATCTATATTTTTTTTTAACTATAGTCATTATTATCAATTATTTTTACAAATTGTTCAAAAGGACTTTCTATTTGTATTTTATTAATTTTATTTTTTCCTGTTATTTTATGTTTTGTTGTTAGTACATATAGATTTTACATCTTGCTGTAAATATTTTACTTCCTGAGGTTAGTTCTATTCTTGATATTTTTCAATATAATACTAATGATTTATCTATATTTTTATCTGTTATTGCTACTGAATAATTCTTACTTATTATAAATTTAAATTTTTGGTATATTAAATTTCCTTTCACAGCGGTTATTATACTTTTTTCTATAGGTTTTACAATTCTATCATCTACTAAATATAATTCTATTGGTGTATCTATTCCTTCTCAGAAACATGCTTTTATTAATATCTCTGTTCCTCCAAGGAGTACATATTTTATTGGGTCTTTACTTTTATATCGTTTATTTCTTTATTAATTATTCTTTTTGTTACTAGTGGTATGCTAGCTCTTCCTTTTGCATATCTACAATCTATTACATGTTCCTTTTGACTTACTACGTAGTATTCTTTCTTTTTTCTACTAAAAATATTTTTTATTGTTGGTATTTTAAATATTTTTTCTACACTTAAGTCTAACTCTTTTTCTTTTATTTCGTCAAATATATTACTATCAAATATTATTTTTTGATCTGTTCCTTCTTCATTTAAATATTCTTTCTTTGTTATTATTTTTATATCTTCTTTGGTTATTTGGTTCATTTTTATATCTTCTTCAGTTATTTGATTCATCTAA
>NC_061120.1:149578944-149597305 GCF_002878395.1 Capsicum annuum | reverse complement strand
TTATTAATTATTCTTTTTGTTACTAGTGGTATGCTAGCTCTTCCTTTTGCATATCTACAATCTATTACATGTTCCTTTTGACTTACTACGTAGTATTCTTTCTTTTTTCTACTAAATATATTTTTTATTGTTGGTATTTTAAATATTTTTTCTACACTTAAGTCTAACTCTTTTTCTTTTATTTCGTCAAATATATTACTATCAAATATTATTTATTGATCTGTTCCTTCTTCATTTAAAGATTCTTTCTTTGTTATTATTTTTATATCTTCTTTGGTTATTTGGTTCATTTTTATATCTTCTTCAGTCATTTGATTCATCTAATTCACTATCTATTTCATCCTCCGAAATTTAATATATACTATCTTCACTTTCTAATTCATAATCTATGTAATCTATCTGCATATATTCTATATTTTCTATTTTTATTTCTGATATTTATTTATTTTTTGGGTTTTTTAGTAATTTACAATCTCTAGCTAAATGTCCTAGTTTCCCACAATTATAATAAGTACATACTTTTATAGATTTTTTTTTATATGGTCTTTTATGTTTATAATTTTTTACATAATATCTTTTTCTTGGTTTCTTATATTTATATTTTGATTTTTTGTATTTCTTATATTTCTTATGTCTTTTTCTTTTCTTATAATATCTTTCTTCACATCCAAATTGGGGTGCTATTTTATCTTTACAACATGCTAAATTTCTTATTAATGTTTTTTTCATTTTTATTTTTTCTCTATATTTTTCACATAGATTTCTATACCATTGTTGTAAAAATTTTATTCTTGCTCCTAGGGTATCTACTATTTTTGCTTCATCCCAATTCTTTATTATTTTTGAACTAAATGGTTCAGGTAATTTACTAAAATATAATTTTCTTATTTCTTTACTTTCTTCTATATTGTGTGTTCCTTTATAATAATATTCTTTAAATGCGCACGTATATTCATCTATATAGCACATATTACATATTGCTAATTTTAACATTAAATTCCTATTCGTATCTTTTTCTTTATTTTGTTCTGCTTCTTCTATTGTCATACTGCTGAATTCATCACTTATAGCTATTTCATATTTTTTCAATATTTTTGTTGGTAATATTTTTGTAGGTGTTGATGTTCCTTCTGTTTTTGTATCAGATCTTAATACCTTTTTACTTGTTTCGGCTAGGTTTAAAAACCATAATTTTACTGTTCCTATTAATGTCTTTTTTATATATTCTGGTGTATTTGTTGTATCTATTTTATTATCTAATAATTGTTTTGACATGTAGCCTACCCATAGTTGTATTATTTTATTTGTGTCTATTACACAGTCTAAATCTAAAAAGTTATAATTAGTTATTTGTCTTGGTGTCCATTTATTATATCATCCTTTGGATTATATCTTTTAAACTTACTTTTGTAATTATAGGTTGGTTTTCTTATATCTGATGTACTAGGTATTACATTTTTATCTAGAGTATTTACTTCTGTATTTATTAGTTCTAGATCTACTTTATTAATCACTTATTGTTTTTCATTAATTTCTAGTTTTCCTATGATTTCTACAATTTCTGTATATGTTTCACTATCTTTCGAATCATAATTATCTGTTTCTTCAGCATCTATTGTATTTATTTCTAATTCACTGGTTTCTAGTTCTTTATTTTTTATTTTTAATTTTTCTTTAAATTGATTTATCTCAATTAATAATTTTTGTTCTTTATCTTTTTATTGTTTTTCTTTTTGTCTCTTATCATATAAATCTTTTAGCATTTGTAGTTCTTTTTCTAATTCAGCAATCCTACTATTTTTAGTCTCTTCTATTTTTTGTATTTCTTCTGTAGTTTGTTGTTTTATTTTATCTATTTCTTTTTTTCTATCTATTCTTCGTTTTCTCTTTCTATTCTTATCATGGCTGCCAACTTATCTTCTAATTTTAATTCTTCTTTTCTAACATTAAATATAAATGTTCACCTATTTTCTTATACCTTCTTCCTGGATTAGAAAATACTTTTTTTATTTTTATTCCTTCATGGTTTTCATATGTTTTTTCATCTTTTATATATTCTTCTTTGTTCATTTTATTTAAATGTACATAAGTTGTGTTGATATATATATTCTAGACTATCTATTGTTGATTCTAAATTTGATATTTTTTTTGTTCATTTATTGAATTTTTACTAACTCCAGCAATTATGTTATACGGTAGTCTTTCTATCCTTATTTTTAATTTTTTACGTTTTTCAGTTATTATTTGTTTTAATTCTTTATATTTTTGTAATTTTTGTACGTTATTCATTAATATTTTGGTCAATATCTAAATCTAATAAATTTCTCAAATAACTTCAAATATATACTACTTCCGTAACTTTAATCAACATAGGCTCTGATACCAATTGTAGGGGGTTGCGGATAACTTTAATAGATCTATTATAGATATGGATCTATTAAAGTTATCCACAACCCCCTACAATTGGTATCAGAGCCTATGTTGATTAAATTGTGAAAGCGACATGTAACAAACTTTCACAATTTTCTTACATAAAATCCATTGTATAAAGTTTGTAAAGACATTTTGATAGATTAGTTTTTCTAGGCTTTTTGACTTTTTAGCCAAAAGCATTTATGATTTTATTTTATGTAAAGACTTTCTTGTAAATTAGGTTAGAGAAATAATTTTTGAAGACTTTTGTAAAGGATTAGGTAGAATACGTGTAAGAAAATTAGGAAAACTTTTGTAAAGTTTCTCATTATAAATGAAAGGCATCGAAGGCAGAAAGAAGCAAGCCTTCATGCGTTGAAGCAGAAACTCTCTCTTATCTACAACAAATATTTTAATTATTTATTAAAAAACAGGTATATTTCAATAGGAAGAGCTATGGATATTTCAATAGGAAGAGCTATGGATGAACAAAGCTTAGAATTATCAAACCTACCAGAATAGGTATATTTATTTATGATTATGAATAGCTAAATTCATAAATTTCTAACAATCATGATATGATAAAATAAGTTCATGTTAGTTGCTTTATAGTAGAATTATTCGAAAAATTGCATGTTAAGAAGTTTATTAGCAAAGTGGAAAAGGAGAAAAATCCCTAAGAACTATGTCATCATAAAGGTGAAACCGGTGAGGCAAGAAAACCGTGATAGGGGAGTAGCCAGAGTAGAGGCGGACCTTCCTTCCATGGCACCTTGGTACGACCATCATTTCTAGGTACGATAGTGGGATTCAGTTATGTGATCTTCTTCTTACTTAGGTCCTACAATGTTGCTTCCAAGTAGTTCTTTCTATGATCAAATTGTACGATCATGACATCAACATACTATCGTGGGGAGTTTTCGTCTGATTATCCCTGAGAGTCATCATCTACTTCTTCCCGTGATGCATGAGTACGACCATGATCAGGTTCTATGATTGTGACATGGGGTTGTTTGATGCATTATTTGTCCAAAATCCAACATTTCACTCTTCCGAACCTATTTGACCTACAAACACCCAAAAATTCATTATTTCTACATACGAATACCCTTGTACATGCAAGTATTCATTGTTTTAAGCGTTGAAAGTTTCGTAAGTTCATGACACATCAATACCTGATTTCACAAACATTCAATGAAGTAATACATTTAAGCTAGGCTCAGGAAAAAGGTAAAATAGTACCGTTCTTGAACAAATGTTGTTGGTTCCATCAAAATTTAGCAGTAAAGAAGAAATAGGTGACTCCCCATCAACCTAATTTCACATTTGTTAGGTAGAAGTGATATTAAATTGTATTGATATGGATGTCGATGATTCGTATAAGAGAAACACAATTTGTATGATTGAGTCTTCATATATCATACAAGGAAGTGAGAAATTTTATCAAATACAACAAATCAACCACAAATTATTAAAAATTGAAGCTCCAAATATCTAATATGAGAAATTTGACAGTAATAAATAAAGTCATTTCATAGAACTATTTAAAGTAAAAAAATTGAAGCTCCAAAATCACATAAAAACAAAAAATTTGACAATGTTATCACAAATTTCACAAGATCGTTAAAAGCTTAAAAGTTAAAAGCTTGAAGCTCCAAAATTAGAACTTTCGGTTAATCAAATTTGAATTTTGAAAAACCAAATATAGAACCGAATAACTAAATTTAAATATTAAAATTGAAACTGAAGGAAATTTTTTTTTTTTTAAAAAAGAAGCCGAATTTGACAAAAAAATTAGTTCTATCATTTTTTCTATTCAAACTGAAATGTGTCCAATTGGGGACTTCCTTGTATTAAATGGTGGAATTATTTATTTAATAAAATAAATAGGATATTGAAAAATCAAATTGAACCGGATGACTAACTTTCTAAAAATTAAAATCAAATCCAACCAAGAAATTGAAAAAAAAAATGAAATCAAATTTTTATAAAAATCAGTTCGGTTGATTTTTTCAGTTCAAACTGAAATGTGCCCACCCAGGGACTTTTGTAATAAATGGTGATTTTTTTTTTTTTTTAAAAGATATTAAATGGTGATGATTTTGGAGGGGGGCTTCTTTATACTATTGTAAACATTGGGATTAAAAAAAGATAAAAGAAAGGATGATGTCCTTATTGGTGGATATATGTCTAATACTTTCAAACTTGTGGCTATATGCCTAAATAAGTTTTGAAAGTGACTCTTTAGCCAACTATCATGGTGTAACATTATACTATGCTTTGCATAAAGCCAAATATTACAATGCGTCTAATATGTTTTTTCATACAATTAGATGAATTTTGGTCTGTTAACTTTGAATTGGATAACAATGGTAGTTTCTTCGCATGAGTACTTTTAAAAATTTAGATTGTCTTCCTACTTTTAAAGCTGTACAAATATAGCTCTTGAAAAGTTTTCTTGCGAAATAATGTCTCACTCGGCCTAATATTTGCTAATATATGCAATTCAACCTTGTAAACAAAAATTTAGTCTGTAGACTAACAGTTGTAGTAACTTACTAAATTTTCGATTGTAATATAACATTTTTCTCATTAAATTTTCAACGTGTTCAGTAGAAAAACTTTTAAATCGTGGTCTAATATATCCATAAATAATTCTAAAAGAAACTAAAAAAAGAGAGGCATTTACAAAATAGATGTCCCTAACAGGGATATTCAAGAAATTCCATGAAAGATAAGGGCATTTTTGGATACAGAAGCTATTCTAGGCTAAAAGAGGAAATCGATTGCTGGAATGTGTAAATCTGTTTCGTTTTAGTTGGTCATCTTTTTAAAAGATTTGTTTTAATTTAATTGTCCGTTTGATGAGATTAAGAAGATTTTATTATGTTCTTCCAATACTATCCTTAATATTAAATGACAAAACAAAGTGTATTTACTCAAATTTATATTTTTTCAAAGCATAATTAATAAGGTTAATTTGGTAAAATAAACTTCTAATTAAGATTTTCTTAATGGGTGTGCCAAGTCAATAGGGGTCAACTAATATGAAATGGAGGGAGTAGTATCGATGAAAGTCATGACTAAGTTTAAGAAGTGAATGATCAGTTGCTTCTTCGTCTTTGATTGTGGACTATACCCTGCAATAACTAGACTAAAAAGTGGCACATTGACACCCGAATGACTAATATATATAGTAACAATTCCTCTTCAATGAATGAAATTATGCAGTGACAATCTAATGAAGACGTATGCAGATTTGTAGCCGATTTCAGGACTCTAGTCTCAGTTATATTCAGTCCTAAAATTTTGCATTTGGCTATCCATATGATATTTTTTTATTTTGAGTTTGATTTCCGCTAGATCTATCCTTGTTAACTATTATATTATGATGCTACGTCTCAATCTCAAACATGTTAAAGTTGGCTTTGTCTAAATAAATTATCATTGTCCATTCATGTGACATTACCTCTCAATGTATTGTCAATTGATATATAGTGTGTTAGGTATGAAGAAAATATTTTTTAATTTTTTCATATTTGGTTGGCTTAAATTTTTTTGAAAATGTTTTCTAAATCAATTTATTTGCCTTAAATTTAAGGAATATGACTTTCCTACAAAAAATAAGAAAAACATTTTTCAAAACTCTCTTTGAACCTCATTCACAAATTGAAATATTCATACAGCTCTCAAAATCACTTACCCCTATCTCGACTCTCAATTCCTTACTACCCCCACCCCTTACCACCCCCATCCAAAAAGAATTTTTATTTTTTAAAAAAAAATATTTTAATTTATTTCTTATCTCATCTCCTACGCCATCCCTCAACCCCTTTCACCCCATCCAGAAAAAATATTTATTTTTTTTAAAAAATAATTCAAATTTTTTCTTATCCCTACCCCTACCCCCACCCCTTACCAGCCGCCCCCCTCCCTAAAAAAATATTAATTTTTTTAATTTATATTTTTGTAAAAATTTTAATTTTTTTTTACCTCACCCTCACTGCCCTCCCACCACCCCTACTAGCCGCTGCCCTCCTCTCCCTCCCCCCCTCCTCGATAAAAATAATAATTTCTTTAATTTTTTTTTAAATCAAAACTTTTTTTCTTATGCTATCCCAACCAGTTATTCTACCTTCCCCCCTCCCTCTCCCAACCCACCTACTAACCCCTTCCCTAAAAAAAAATTAAAAACAAAAAGTTTCAAAACCTTTATCTTACTCGAGAAAATTGAAGAAAAAGTGTTTTTTAAGTCTTGAATGAAGGATTGGTGACATTGACCAATTTAAAGGGTCAAACATAATTAGAAAACTTGATTAAATTAATTGTGGACTTGATTAATATTTTTAAAACTTTTTAATCATTTTAAAAATATAAATCCACCCAACCCATACCCCTCTTCAATCCAAATCATCGACCATCTCTCTCCTCTCTCTCAATAGCTTCTCTCAACCAACAGTTTTACAAATTTCTCCTTTCAATCCCCGACGACTTCAACCTCTGATGATAAATAGTTGGGCTTCAAGTTTCTTTTCGACTTCAACCGTCAATCGTCGTGACAACATTGCTCTCTGGCCACAACAGCGACGAGTTTTTCATCGTTCCTTTTCTTCTTTCATAGGTAAAAAATTATGACTTTTTTAGTTTTAAAGAAAACGAGGAACTTGAGCCAACTTCTCTTATAGTATTGGTTAGCAATTTCAATATTTGTTGCTTTAATTTGAAATGTGGTCTGAATAAAACCCTAATTTCTGGTATTTGTTGTCTTCGTTTTTCTCCTCTTCTCCTTTTTAGTTTGATTTTGAAGTTTAATTTGTTGTGCCCGTTGTGGGTTGATTTGTTCTTCTTCTTGGAAAAATAGTGATATTGTTGTTGTTCTGTTGAACAAAATCATTCTACTATTTTTTTCTCCAACAAATTATCCTTCTGGTGCAGCATATTAACCATCTGATGCAACAGATTTAGTATATGATGCACTAGATCAACCATCTGATGCAATAGACGAACCATCAGATTTAAATTCTGATGTAACAGATTAACCATATGATGTAATAGATTAACCATCTGATGCAATAAATTAATCATCTAATGCAACAGAGAAACCATCAGATAAAAATCTGATACAACAGATTTAGCATATGATGCAACAGTTTAACCATCAGATGCAATAGATTCAGCATATGTTGTAATAGATTAACCATCTGATGCAGCAAATTTACTATCAGATGCAACAGAGGAACCATCAAATTAAAAATATGACATAATAGACTAATCATCTGATGCAACGAAGGAATTATTAGATTAAAAATCTGATGCAATAGATGAACCTCCTGTTGGATAAAATCTTATCAACTCTTCCAATAGGACATGTCCAAGACTTGATTTTTTCAACTGATCATTCATCTATCACGACAGACGACCCTTTTGTTGGAAGAAATCTAAATAATATTGACCGTTGATAACTGTTCCAACAGATCACTCATATGTTACAACAGATGTGTGACTTGTTGCACAGACCATTCATCTTTATCAACAGATGAGTGATGTATTTTGTGTTATGGCAACAAATTACTCAGTCGTTGCTATAAGTTAGTTAACTGTTCCAACAGATCACTCATATGTTGCAACAGATGTGTTATCTGTTGCATAGACCATTCATCTTTCTCAATAGACGAGTGATATATTTTGTATTATCACAACAGATTACTCATCCGTTACAACAGGTTATTTAACTGTTACAACAAATCACTCAAATATTGCAACAGATATGTGATCTGTTGCACAGACTATTCATCTGTCTTAAACGATGAGTGATATATTTTGTATTATTGCAATAGATTACTCATCCGTTGCAACAAGTTAGTTATTTTATGCAACAGATAACCTACCTGGTGCAACAGATTTGTGATTTATTGCAACTGTTATTTTACTATTTTGCATGTTAGATTTAATGTTATCCTTTTTTAACAATGAATTAATCAACTATAATATATTTTTTGGTGTTCCTGCTAATTTTAGATAATATGGCTACCAAAAGAACAGAAACCAAATCAAGTCCAAGTAAAGGAACAAGTAAAGCAACTAAGCTACATCCACCACTCTATGAGCTTGCTTTACAAGTGTTATCACAACCGAGAGAAGAATATGATGAACATGGGGAGAAGAAATATTTCAAAAGAGATGATCCAAATACTAATAGCCCTTGCATCGAAGAGTTGGTCAAAATCTTCAGCATTGATCGTTATCCTGTGAGAATGCAGTGTGATGGTGCCACAGATTTAACGGGTGATTTCGTGGTTAAGTCATCCATGGAAAATATTTTTGAAGCCTTCATAAAAATACTTCTAGAACAAAAATTGAATGCTTATTTCAGGGACACCTACTTTAGAAAATATCTTCATTTTTTGGAGGACAACAATGCTCGTTTCCAAATGAAAATGGTATATGAACTTCTCAAGCATAGGTTTATGTATGAAAACAAAGATAAGATGAATGAGGTATGGATAAATTACTGTGGCATGCCTGTTTGTTTTGGTTGGAAGGAGTTTGTCATAGTTATTGGACTAAAATGTTATCCTCCTTCTCCTTCTCATGTTATACCGATTCTAAACCCCAAAAAGCACCACACACACCCAAAAAAGGCAAAGACAAATCGTGTGATCATGATGACCAGGTGTCTATTATTGGTCCAAGCTTCAAAAATAAAAATTTGATAGAAGTATTGAAAGGTAAAAGAATTTCAAAGAAGCACAAATAGTCATTGTGCTTGGTTTGGTTTGTACATAATATTCTTTGGGCGAGAGACGTTAACAACAACATAACCGTTGGTTTAATAAAGCTCTCCGAGGATCTTAAGGCGTTTAACATCTATCCTTGGGGTTATGAAAGCTTCAAAAAGACTGTCAAATATTTGTTGACTCCATTAGTGCCAAAGACAGTCAACTTATTTGGCTTTCCATGGGATTTCATGGTAAATATTTCTTTCTTTTATTAAGATATCACTTATTTTTTTTACTTAATAATTGTTTTAATTTATTTGCATTATTTTATAGTCTTGGGCGTTTGAAGCCATTCCTTATTTGAGACAACAAGAGAACTACCAGGAAGAAGTTTCCTGTCCAAGAATCTTGAGATGGTTGTCGGCCAAAACTGATTTGCTGGAACAAATGAGTTATCCTTTTTTGTTTTGTTATATCCCTGTGATTAACATTGACCAATTCCGGCTTTCTAGGTGGATGTAGAAGCTATTGTTGAACAGTATTGATAATATGCTACTCTTTTTATAGAAATACAGAGAACAAAAAGCACAGAAACCGTACGTAAGCAATGATAAAGATCCACGATGATCAAAGTCAAATTTCATAGCACCGAATGAAGAACAACTTGTCCATATTGAGTAGATCTTTATAGCTTGAGTCTGTCAAACTAATAACCTTACCCCGGATAGGAATTCTTGGCATCAATACTTAAATTGTTGATGTATTTGTTGAGATCTATACCCATAACAATTTTTTTATTTTTTATTTATTTGTTGATTTATTTCAGCTAATTTTTGAAGTTTTCGATTTATTTTATTTTATCTATGAATTTTATTTTTTTTCCTTAGATTTGAACTTATTAATTGAAATAGAATTCTAGATTCAAATATTGCAACAAATAATCTATCTGTTGCAACATATGACACATCTGTTGAAAAATATCAAATAGATTTAGACATATATTGCAACAGGTAGGTAATCTGTTGGAATTATCAAATAGGTCTTCCTACTATTGCAACAGATAGACTTAGATAAAAACATCAACATAATGCAATAGACGACCAACCTATTGCAACAGATAAACTATATGTTAGAACAGGTAGAATATCTGTTACAACAGATGGACAATTTGTTGCATTATAAAATTCAACTTTTATTAGACATAAAAAATTGCCACTACGTGTAAAAAAGTGAAAGTGACTTGAAATAAAAAAGGTGAAACCCATCGACAGTGTTCAGTTTAAACACCTAAAATAAAATAGGCATTACGTAGACAGTGTTCATTTTAAACACGTAAAATAAAATAGGCATCAAATGTGTCAGTTTGTCACTTTTTGCCTTGTTGGCTGCTCGCGTGTAATTCACACAGCCAAGGCTCATTGAACTTCCATTTTTGCTGATTTGGCACCCAATGGTTATTTTTCTCCCATTGTCTTATATATTCATCTTCTTCCTAAAATTTATCCCTAAATTCCCAAAGCTATTTTTTTTTCTTCATCTTTTTTTCTCTATCCAAATTCATCTGGATTATTTATATTTTTTTCTGCGTGTTTTTTTTCAACTGAGCTTGACAATGTCAAGCTCATCTTCCACTATTTTTTATGAAAAAGATTTTTTATATTGTAAATGCGGTTATGAAGCTATATTGAAGACTTCTTAAACTCAACAAAATTCAGGTCGTAGGTTTTTTACTTGTAAGATTTCAAAGGTAATATTATTTTTATTTAATTAGTTGATTAATTATTGACTTATAATTATTTTGTAATTGTTTTCTTGTTTTTATATAAATTGAGTGGATGCGATTACTTTTATTGGTATGAAGAACGACACCCTTCATAAGCAAATCATGTAATTTGGGGTTTGTTGAAGAAAGTCAAAGCTTCTGAAGAGAAACAAAATCGAGCAAGAAGATACTACATTGTTGCCATTATTGCTACTAGTTTGGTAGTGTTGGGCATATTGATATTTAAGCTTAATGGATGAAATTTTCATGGTGGTGTATTTGCTACTGATTTCGTGTTGTCGAGCACATAGATATTCAAGCATAATTTTTGAAAAATATCAAACAGATTTAGGCATATATTGCAAAATTTAGGTCATCCATTGAAAATAATCAAGCAGGTCTTCCCACTATTGCAACAGAGTAGACTTAGATTAGATAGAAATAACATTGGCATAATGCAATAGATAAACTATCTGCCAGAATAGATATAATATATTTTACAACAGATTGACAACCTATTGCATTATAAAAAACTCAACTTTCATCAGAAAAAATTATTGTCACTACATGTACATGTAATGTAAAGTGAAGTGTGACTTGAAATAAAAAAAATTGTTATTTCACAAGCTCTTCTTTATACACCTTCAAGCGTCCAGTTAATACCCCATAAACCCAGGCCTCTTGCAAGTTTGCCACAGCATTGTCATACAAAAAGGTCTTTGGCTCGACCATTTCTATGCCGTCAACAAAATATTTAATATGTGCAAGCGCATGCTAGCCGCACGCGAAACTGGTATCAATTTTTGGAAGGTTCATCCCCTTGTTTCAACTTCAAAATTCCATGATTTTTTCATCAACACTTCCTCTGGAAAATGATACATCAGTTTACTCTGCCTCAATAAGATGAGGAATAGGTCCATCAGTGTCTATACGTGGATAAAAAAGTGACCTCGTCGATGGCAAGTTCGTTGCAGTCATAAACATTGATCTTTTCCTCCTCAAGTAGTATCTCAATATCTCGATAATATATGCTGTCCACGTTTATGACTACAAAAATCCTCTTTGCCTCAGTCCAGCTCTTACCGTGTGGATTTAGCCTCTCCTCTCTAACATATTTTATCATTTCTTCTTCATCCCAATCCAACGTAGAAACCGATAAATTAAATCCTGCACCACAGGATGGCGCTAGATCATTGAGTTGATCATACTTATCCTTGAGCTTCTCGTAGAAGTCGAGGTCTATTATCCTATTGGCAGCGTCATAAGCTTCCGGGTATGCTAATTACATTTTTCTCATGAGGCAGAGAATTTCATCAACATACTGTGATATAAGAAGTCAATTTTCAAATAGATTAGTAATTGTAAAGATGCAACGGATGGTCCATCTATTGCATAGGGTTCTCTGAATCAATAATCCAACACAACTTATGCAATAGGTAGATAATAAGTTGCAACAAAATCACTACCAGTTGCACCAGAATACCCAGCTATTGCAATGGATTTCACATATGTTGCGTAGCTTCTTCTTTATGGAGTAGATTCGAAGGTAGGTTAGAAAAAGTAAACTTACCTTGTCCTAGTACCACATATGAATATCTATCATAATATGGAAGTCTTGGGGGAAAGAGAGGCCTGGGGTAATCTGGTGTGCCTCGCTTGGCATTCTTGGCCCGTCGCAGATCCCTCCTCTCTTTGGTGCCAAGTTCCGAGTATATATCTACCTTCTTCAATGGCCACTGAACTTTAATATTTTTTTATTTTCGACTGGAGAGTACATTGCTAATTGATTTTTCTTCCTCCTAACTACTATTGTAGGAGTGTATAGCTCCCTCACCTTCTTGGATGGTATGACACCCCTATTGGATTTGAATTCATCGACAACTTTAGTGATAGCCTCTACATTTTCAAAGATTTTATCTTGGTTGTCCTTGCACTCTTCACATTTGAAATGATAACACGAAGGTGAAAAGGGGTGAGAGGGATCGATGTAAGGGTAAAAAAGACCTGTGTAAGGGTGAAGGGACCTGTGAAAAGGATGTTTTCAAATATATTTTTTTTAGCATCAATATGCTCATCATCATGAGTGGTAGAGGCATAAGCATGACTAACACCAACACCAATAACTCCACCAGAAGAAGCATCTGGATCTACCTCAGTAGGTTGGTGATGAAGAGCCTCAACATTAGGCTGACCTTGCCTAACTGCTCTTCTTATGGCTGTTGCTCTAGCCAATTCCTTCTTTATTAACTCCACCGTTGGGTCTGCTATAGTATCAACATGACTTAGAGTAGTAAGAAAAGTCATCCCCAACTCCTGCTCAGCAAGCATGAGCCATGGATACACAAACTATAAAAAAAGACAGATACATTTAAATCATATAATATAATAATTTTCATAGTTGGGTTACATATTAACGCAGATAACTTATGCAACAGATGATCTGTATATCGCAACAGATTAACAATATGTTGCATTAGATTGCACATCTATTGCATAGTTTGCAGTAGATGGTTAAAATCCGTTTGAGTCATATTCAAAGAACCAGAGCAACAGATAGATAATCTGATGTAAAATATCAATTATCTGTCGCAAAAAATTACCAATTTATTGCACCAATTGGCACAGGATGGGTAATTTATTGGGTTACATATTATACAACAGATGATCTGTATGTCGTAATAGAGTAATAATATGCTACATCAGATTACTCATCTTTTGCATAATTTGCAGTAGATGGTTAATCTGTTAAGAGTCAGGTTCAGAGAACTAAAGCAACAAATGGGTAATTTGATGCAAGATATCAATAGTTTGTCATAACAAATTACCTATCTATTGCACCAGTTGGTACAGGACGGCTAATCTGTCACAATAGATGTCCCATCTGATGCATCAGATATAACATCTATTGCACCAAATATAACATCTGTTTAATATCTTTCATTAAGTTAAATTATTTTACTTGAAGAAGACGTACTGAATCATCCGGAGGGTTAAAGAGATCAACCTCCTTAATTCTTGTGTTGTTCTTTGTAGCCAACCACCTAAACATCCTTGGATAAGAAACCTCATCAGGGTAATCCATTACCTGCTTTTGGAGGGAAAGAATGGCTTTAAATGCCCAAGCCTAAAAAATATTAACAGAAATCAAAAAAAAATTTAATAACAACTATATTCAATATAAATTAATGAATGAGTAAAAATAATGATTAATTTTATCATGAAAGCCTGAGAAAAATCGTATAATGTGGTCATCAATGTGGATAGCTTTGTTAGTAATTATTGGACTGTCAAGTAGAAGTTGTCATATCCCCAGAGATAATTGTTGAATTTATTAAAATCCTCAGCATGCTCCAACAAATCATTTTCTATGACCTTGTTGACATCTCTTGCCAATATAACCGAATGGACAAACCAAACTAAGCACCATTGTTCTCAATACTACTTTGGTATGGTTTTATCCTTGAGATTTATCATCAAATCTGATGATTTTTAGCCACATCCAGTAATGTCTAATAACCCATCTATTTTTTCCTTGTATTTGTTGGTTTTGCTGGGTCATTTGGCTATCTTGCTTGCCTTGGCGATAGGTTCTTCTGGATGATCGCATCTCAAGCCCGTCACTATGGCAAACTCTCGCAAGCCAAAATAAACTGGCATGCCACAGTAATTGATCCGAATTTCATCCATCTTTTTGTCCCCTACCTCCGAATCTTTATCACCCTATTGTACTTGATCCTGTGGTTGAAAAGACCATATACCATCGTTATTTGGAAACGGGCAGGGGGGTCCTCGAGCAACTCAAGAAAGCGTCCAAAATAACTCTTCTTAAAAAGTCTGTCTATGTTTTATTTTTTTATAATATTCCTAAAATAATTAAAAAATTTCTCCAACTGACATTTAAGTACAAGTTCACCAGTTAGTTCTGCTGCAGGGTCATCTATCGACATCGCAACTTAAAACCTGTCAATACTAATAGTTTTAACAGGATTATGCTGGGATGTCGATATTTATTCATGCCCCATTGGTGATTCATTATCATCATGTTGATGATCATCCTCTTTCTCACTCTCTAATTCCTTCTCTTTCTCACTTTCATTTTCTTCATCACCATCTACAGACCCTTGTACACCTCTCTCAATGTTGTTTTCATATCTCTCTCCAGCTTCACTTTTCCTAACTGAGATTATTCAGGAAGCTCCTCCAAATCCCTCTGTACAGTAGCCTTTGTCGTTGGGTGCTTAGAAGTTGATCTACTTTCACTTTGTTTTTTTTGGGAGACATGTTTTACCTACAAATAACAGAAAAACAAAAATTACATTACAATTGATATATGCATAAATTTTAAAAAATACATTACAAACATCACCAATACCGATACACCAACAACCACCACCACAAACACAACCAACCAATGGCACAAACATCACGAATACCAACACCACCAATAGCTACCACAAACACCACCAACCAATGCCACCACCAACCACCATAAACACCACCAGTGCCACTAGGACGACGACCACCATCACCACCACGACCACCAAAACCACAAACACCATCCAATAATATCACGATAGTAAACAGCACACTGTGATAAAAACTAGGGTTTTCTTGAATTCTTCCTACGATTTTACCATTAAAACTAAAAATTATAACCCTATTCTCGAAGATAATACAACTAAAAGTCTTGTTTTTCATCATTAACTTAAAAGCCCTTATTTTTTAGAAAAAATAATAAATATAGAACTCTTCTCAAACTCTGTTACCTATGGACACAGAGAAAGCGACTGATACAAGTAAAAATGAAATAAAAAATAACACCTATGTGGTGGAAAATGAGAAGAAAATTGATCTGTTATTAAGGGTTGGTGAATTTGTTGTATTGTTGAGAGAGAGGAAAGAGCAAGAAGTTGAGATTTGTAATGATGAAATATTGTTCTCACAAATGGATGATTTGTATTTTGGAAAAGAATGACAAGTTTTAAAAATGTTAATTTGGTCCGAAATGATCTTAATTATAATTTAAAATTATAAAAGATATGCATAATTTGTAAATTTCTCCTCTTGTGATTGCCAAAAAACTCAATTGAAGTTGTAGTTGACCCTATAAGAACTCATCCCTAGTCCTAGATTAATCAATTAAGGTATTAGTTGAACATATGAACTCAATTAAAATTGTATAAAAATAAATGTTCAACCTATTGCAACAGATAACACATCTGTTGAAATTAATCAAACATATTAAGTCATCTGTTGCAACAGATTAACTATCTATTGGAATTAATTGAACAAATTAAGTCATCTATTGCAACAGATTACCCATATGTTGTAAATTATCAAATAGGCGCTACCATCTGTTATAGTTAACCCTATGATCAATTAAGGTATTAGTTGAATATATTAGGTAATAAGAATCGCTTCACCTGTATCGATCGACGACTCTGGTCGGGAGAAACACAGTGTCATCTCATTATGCGATTACCAAAAAACTCAATTGAAGTTGTAGTTGAACCTATGATAACTCACCCCTAGTCCTAGATTGATCAATTAAGGCATTAGTTGAATATATAAGGTAATAAGAATCGATTCAGCTCAAAGTGATCGATCGACGACTTTGGTCGGGAAGAACGCAATACCATCTCATTATATATTTGCTAAAAGACATAATTAAAGTTGTAGTTGATCCTATGAGAACCCACCCCTAGTTCTAGATTGATCAATTAAGATATTAGTTGAACATATAAGGTAATAAAAATTGATCGATCGACAACTCTGGTCGGGAGAAACGCAATACCGTCTTATCATGCGATTGCCAAAAGACTCAATTGAAGTTGTAGTTGACCCTATGAGAACTCACCCCTAGCCCTATATTAATCAATTAGGGCATAAGTTAAAAATATGAACTTAATTAAAATTGTATAAAAACAAATGTTCTACCTGTTGTAACATTTGACCCATCTATTGAAATTATCCAAACAAATTAAGTCTGTTGCAACAAATTACCCATCTATTGGAATTAATCAAACAGATTAAGTCAGCTGTGTCACAACAGATTACCCAATTTTAGTAAATTACCAAATAGGCACTGCCATTTGTTTCAGTTGACCCTATGATCAATTAAGGTATTAGTTTAACATATTAGGTATTAAGAATCACTTCACCTTAGAGTGATCGATCAATGACTCTCCATGGGAGAAATGCAGTATTGTCTCATCATGCGATTGCCAAAAGACTAAATTAAAGTTGTAGTTGACCCTATGAGAACTCACCCCTGGTCCTAGATTGATCAATTAAGTTATTAGTTTAACATAAAAGGTAATAAGAATTGATTCTGCTCAAAGTGATCGATCGGCAACTCTAGTCATGAGGAACTAAACTCCGTCTTATCATGCATTTGCGAAAAGACTCAATTAAAGTTGTAGTTGACCCTATGAGAAACCACCCCTAGCCCTAGATTGATCAATTAAGTTATTAGTTAAACATATAAGGTATTAAGAATTGATTAAGCTCAGAGCAATTGATCAACGACTCTGGTCGTGAGGAACGCAATACCATCTCATCATACGATTGCCAAAAGACTCAATTAAAGTTTTAGTAGACCTTATGAGAACTCACCCCTAGTCCTAGATTAATCAATTAAAGAATTATTTAAACATATGAACTCAATTGAAATTGTATAAAAAAAAAGTTCAACCTGTTGCAACAGATGACCCAACTGTTTAAATTAATCAAACAGATTCAGTCATCTGTTGTAACAAATTTTCTATCTGTTGGAATTAATCAAATAAATTAAGTCATTTGTTGCAGCAGATTATCCATCTATTGTAAATTATCAAATAGACACTGCTATCTGTTGTACTTTACCCTATGATCAATTAAGGTATTAGTTGAACTTATTAGGTAATAAGAATTGCTTCACCTTAGAGTGATCGATCGATGACTCTGGTCGGGAGGAATGCAGTACCGTCTCATCATGCAAATACCCAAAGACTCAATTAAAGTTGTAGTTGACCCTATGAGAACTCACCCCTAGTCCTAGATTGATCAATTAAGGCATTAGTTAAACATATAAGGTAAGATGAATCAATTCAGCTCAGACTGATCGATCGATGACTCTGGTCGGGAGAAATGCAATACCGTCTCATTATGTATTTTCTAAAAGACTCAATTAAAGTTGTAGTTGACCCTATAAGAACTCACCCCTAGTCCTAGATTAATCTATTAAGGTATTAGTTAAACATATAAGTAAATAAAAATTGATTCAACTTAGAGTGACCGGACGACGACTCTGGTAAGGAGGAATGCAATATCGTCCCATCTTGCAATTGCCAAAAGAATTAATTAAAGTTGTAGTTGACCATTGACGAACTCCCCTTAGTCCTACATTAATCAATTAAGGCATTATTTAAACTCAATCAAAATTGTATAAAAACAAATATTCAACCTGTTGCAATAGATGACCCATCTA
>NC_061120.1:149554381-149575944 GCF_002878395.1 Capsicum annuum | reverse complement strand
GTCTGGAGCAACACAATACCATCTTATCATGCTTTTTTCAAAAGACTCAATTGAAGTTGTAGTTGACCCTATGAGAAATCACCCCTAGTCCTAGATTGATCACTTAAGGTATTAGTTGAACATATAAGGTAATAAGAATCGATTTAGCTCAGAGTGATCGATCGATGCCTCTAGTCAAGAGGAATGCAATACCGTCTCATCAAGTGATTGGCAAAATATTTAATTAAAGTTGTAGTTGACCCTTTGAGAACTCACCCCTAGTCCTAGATTAATCAATAAAAGCATTAGTTAAATATATGAACTCTATTAAAATTGTATAAAAATAAATATTCAACCTGTTGTAACAGAAAACCCATCTATTGAAATCAATCAAACAGATTAAGTCATCTATTACAACAGATTGCCCATCTGTTGGAATTAATCAAACAGGTTAAGTCATCTATTGCAATATATTAGCCATTTGTTGCAAATTATAAAATAGCCACTGCCGTCAGTTGTAGTTGACATTATGATCAATTAAGGTATTAGTTGAACATATTAGGTAATAAGAATCACTTCACCTTAGATTAATTGATCGATGACTCTGATCGGAAGGAATGCAGTATTGTCTTATCATGCGATTACCAAAAGACGCAATTAAAGTTGTAGTTTACCCTATGAGAACTCACACCTAGTCCTAGATTAATTAATTAAGGCATTAGTTGAACACATAAGGTAATAATAATTGATTCAGCTCAGAGTGATTAATCGCCGACTCTGGTCGGGAGAAACCTAATATCGTCTCATCATGCATTTGCCAAAAGACTTAATTAAAGTTGTAGTTAACCCTATGAGAACACACTCCTAGTACTAGATTGATCAATTAAGGTATTAGTTGAACATATAAGGTAATAAGAATTGATTCATATCAGAGTGATCGATCAACGACTCTGGTAGGGAGGAACTCAATACTGTCTCATTATGCAATTGCCAAAAGACTCTATTGAAGTTGTAGTGACCCTATGGGAACTAACCCCTAATCCTAGATTAATCAATTAAGGCATTAGTTGAACATATGAACTCAATTGAAATTATATAAAAACAAATGTTCAACCTGTTACAACAGATGGCCTATCTGTTAAAATTAATTAAACAAATTAAGTCATCTGCTATACTAGATGACCCATCTATTGGAATTAATTAAACAGATTAAGTCATCTAGTGCAACAGATTACCCATCTATTGTAAATTATCAAATAGGAGCTACTATCTATTATAGTTGACCTTATGATCAATTAAGGTATTAGTTGAACATATCAGGTAATAAGATTCACTTCACCTCAGAGTGATCAATCGATGACTCTAGTCAGGAGGAACTCAATATCGTCACATCATGCAATTGACAAAAGACTCAATTAAAGTTATAGTTGACCCTATGAGAACTCACCCATGGTCCTAGATTAATCAATTAAGGCATTAGTTGAATATATGAACTCAATTGAAATTGTATAAAAATAAATGTTCAAACTGTTGCAATAGATGACCCATCTATTGAAATTAATGAAATAGATTAAGTCATCTATTTTAATATATTACCCATCTGTTGCGACAGACGATCGAGCTGTGGAAATTTTCAAACAAAAATTGTCATTTGTGTTAAAGTTTTACTTTGATGTTTTAAGATCCTTTTTTTAAAAGCAATTTAGTTATTTCCTGTCCGAGATAAAAAGATAAAATACTAAGGCATTAAAAAATATTTCTTGGATAGCTAAAATATCTTAGTGAGTAGTCTTATCTGGTCTTTTCAATGTCACTTTCTCCTTGTGCCCCTCAAAATTTATTAATGAATATTCAAAACCCATGTCTACTCCCTTCATTTTATTTTAGTTGACCCTCTTTCTAAAAATATTTATTTCAATTTAGTTATTCTAATGATGAAATTAAGTGGATTTTTATATGTTCTTTCAATAATACCCTTATCATTAAATGAATAAACAAGTTGTTTATATTCAAATTTATATTTTCAAAGCATAATTAATAAGGCTAATTTGGTAAAATAAACATCTAATAAATATTTTTCTTAATGGATGTGCCAAGTCTATAGGGGCCAACTCAACTAATATGAAATAGAGGGAGTAGAATACTTTCTCCTTCATCCATAAACTCGAGATGAGAAACTCAACTCATCTCTCTCTCTCTCTTCTTTATTCTTAATTCTCTTTCTTTCCTTTTTCCTTTTTTTTCTCTCTTCTTTCGGATGAGGATCCTTTTGGATGCCAACCTATCAATATTTTTTCTTAATTGAACTAGATGTTCTGATCCCTTTGCTTTTTTGACATTGCAGGTATGGTTCACTGTTGCTCTTTCCTTCTCATCTTCTTCTTTATATGTTATTTAAATTAGATATTTACATTTGTTGCTATTAATGATTACCCATTACCAATTTTCTATTTATTGAGAAAATTTAAGGAAAGGTGACTTTTAAGTCTTGAATGAATAAACCATTGTTTTTATTAAAATATGTAAAAAAAGTCGTCTATTGTGAAAAAGTCTTGTTATCAGTGTAGTTTTTTTATGTCTTTTATTTTTTACTTTGGTGGTGCTTTTATTGGGGGTGGTGGTGGTGTTTGAACATGTGGTGTTTGTGTTGTTGATGGTGTTGGAACAATGGTGGCGTTTCTTTGTTGTTGTTACTGTTGTTGGTGGTGTTGCAATAGTTTTCTCTATTGTTGCAATCGATGAATCAGTTGTTGGAACAAATAGAGCAACTGTTTGAAGAACTAAAACCAATAGAAAGGCTAGTTTTATTTGTTCTAGCAGATGACCCATCTATTGCAATATGTCATCTATCTGTTGCAACAGATGCCTCATCGATTGAACAGATAGGGAATCTATTGCATCAGATTGGTCATCTATTGATTCATTTAATTTTGTTTTACCTTTTTCTAATGTTCTTTTTGTTCTTCTCTTATTTGACATCAAATGTATTTCTCTTGTTTGCAAATAAAAGGAAGTGAAATTGGATTAAATTTTTCCCGACCAGTATTAAACGCTAGAGTAAAATGGGTTCAGAGGAATAAGTTGCTTGAAGATGGAACCACTTCATATGTGGGTGTAACGACCTGAGACTACCCCCTGGTCGTTACACGGTGCTTATAGTCTCGAGAGACCATAAGCTAACCCATGAGCTGGTACCTATTATGAGCACTGAATAATATAATCATGAATACGAAAGAATAACTGAAATGCCATAAGGTTTTAATAATGAAATAACTACTGAATTATGAATCTGATAAAAATACTAAAATCTGAATAGTCTGAATAGCTACTAACTGTAGTGTCTGAAAAGCCTCTAAACTGGATACTATAAGTTGATGGGACAGACCCCAATTAACTCTACTAACTACTGATATAAATATATGAAGTAAAATAATTTATCCTCGGATGATGAGGACTCACCAATACTACTATAATGCTGATAATCTGAGAATCTAAGTGCGATCCATGAACTAAGCGTCAGCACCTATGATATGAGACATCATAGCACAAAAGAAAAGGTATGCGATCAGTACTTTGAATGTACTGGTATGCTAAATGAGGTAGGCTAATATGCATGGGCTCATGAATAGGAATGATAATAATTAACTGGACATACATGTAAAGCATAGAGCACTGAATAAGTGTATGGAATCTGAAGATACTGAAAATGCAGGAAAGTCTATAAATACTGTGGATGCATGACTAAGCATAAACATGAACTGAGTAAAATCTATAAACTGATATATTGAGATAACTGAAATCTATATGCTTTGGTCAACAACACTAAGAATGAATAACTGAGCATGGACTGTAACTGGGACTATATCTGAGACTTTGGGGGGTACCATCTAATCGACATTCCCCAATTTGAGCTAATCGAGGTTCAACCTATAACCCCAATTGGAAAGATATCAATACCATGCCACAGGTACTAAGAATGGCTGCGTGGATCCACTAAACTGATATAATGTCTAAAGGACTAAGAGTGTCAAGCCTGAACTGACGGGTGACCCCTAAGAGATAGTTAAGCCTAATCTGATGGGTGACTACTCATATCCTACGCTGGCTATGTAGTTTTGGAGTATAGGAACTACTACTAATGACTTGGCTATCTGACGAGGAAGGCACCATCCCTACACTCGCTCGATGCTAAATCCTACTCCTAACTAAAAGACACTGAGATACTAGACTATTCTGAGTTGAATAACTGATATTTGACTATTTTGATAATACTCATAATAAAATTTGAAGTTATTCTGTAATGTACTGAGACTAGACATAAATAAACAACTGTGGTTTTTGGGTATTCAATACCTCCAGAACTCAAAAAAACAATACTGAAAAGACACTAAAGCTTGAAGGCCAAAACATGGAGGCTTAAATAAATTACTCTTGTAGGCATTTTATCAAACACTTATAGTTCATGGTTTTAAAACAATCATAGAAATGTCATGGAACTTGTAGGAATAGAATGAATTCATCATAATAGCATTAAATAATGGTTTAATTCAATAAATAATAATATTAAAATATGGAAGATTGAATAATAACAATAGTTTCATGGTAACATGGTATTGAATCATAGCTCATGGAGATTCATGGGTTAAATCCCAATTTAAAACACAGTAACTTGAAAAGATCATAATTTTATAATTTAAAAAGGTTGCTTGGACTCCATGGATGAAAGGTATCCATGGATGAACATCTAACATACCTGGGATGATGAATTTGGAAGGATTGATGGAGAGTTCTTGAGATTTGACCTTGATTCTTGAGAGCTAGTGTTTCTTGTTCTTGAAAGAGGGTTTTTTTATTTGAGATAAAGTAAATAATGATGAGTGTTTAGGTCAATTAGCGGTTAAATTTCGTGTTTAGGGCGAGTTTAGGGCTTAGAAGAAAGACCCAAATACCCTTAAACGAATTTAAAAACACAAGTTGGAAACTGAAATCTCGATTTTTGGCCTTGGCGCGACGCGCCACTATCGCGCCAAGCCACTGGGAAAGGGAAAACTAGGTCCTGGACCAATTTCATGATGTGCCACCATTATGATAAGACTGTGGATGCCAATTTGGCCATCTCCACGATGCGCTATGATCGCAGAGGCCCACTGGAAATTAACAAACGAGAAATTAGCCTGCTCTGCGACACGCCATGATCGTGGAGTCACACTAGAAATCGACAAATGTAAAATTGACCTATGGTGTGATGTGCTAAGATTGTGGACCCTCACTAGATTTTTGCAATTGGGAGATTGGCCTACTCTGCGACGCGCTAGAAGTTAAAATGACAGGGTTTTGCGACTGAAATTTAAAATCGCCATAACTTCTTACCTGATTATCGAATTTGGGCAAATTTTATATCGTTGGAAAGCTAATTGAATTTCCTACACAATAGTAGGCTCTAAACTAAAAAATAGTGAGTGTTTAAAAATTTCCTATATGAATGCTCATGCACTGGGACTTAGATTATGCTAGGGAAATATGAGGTATTACAGTGGGAGGTATGTATTACTAATTAACCTATCATGAAAATACACATCTAGTATAATAATTTTGTGAATATTGGTTCTTTAACTATTAGGAATTAATCCTTCAAATAAGATATGGCATTTTATAGTTAAGATTGTTAGGTTCAAACTGGTAAAGTTGAGGGACCAAGTAAGAGGTGTCGATGCCCTGTTATAGTTTAGTAAAGATTTTGCTAATATTTATTTGTCAGGTTTAGAGAAGGGTCAAGGTTTTTGGTGGCAGTGTAAATATTTAAATAGTGATTGCACTGACACTGCTGCAAACGAGAATGGAAATAAATATAGTTATTGCTCTGGTCCAAATTTATATGGATAGGTTGTTCGAGGAGACTATTATACAATAAAAGGTTATTATAAGAATACATGTGCAGGAAGGGGGAGGTGGAGAAGACCATATATCAAATCAGACCTTATTAAAGAAGAAACACAAGGTAAGAAGAGAAGAAGTGTAGCAAAACTGGTTGCTGAAATTGAAATGAAAACTGGAAAAATTGAATGAGCTGCGAATGTGAAAGTGTATCCAAAAAATGAAAATCTATTAGTCGTTCTTAAAAAAGAAAAATGCTCAAGTGGACTAGAGCTGTGCACTTTGTTAGGGGACTGCAACTAGCTAGCGTGGCCTGAATGAAAACCCACAAAATAAAGGACCAGAACTCTAAGGAAGCAGCTTCGCGAGTGGTCTGAATTGAAACCTGAACCAACTATTCCAGAATTAAAAATAAGGGATCAAGCCAAGGTGGCAATTTCTCAAGTTAAACTTGCATCCCATGCATCCTATTTATGGCTCTGGTCAGGTCAAAGGCAATGGAAACAACAAGACATGGGATTTTTACCCTAGTGGAAACAACAGGGCATGGGATTTCTGCCCAACTTCAGAACTTTTTGTTTCTACTGCCATTGACCTGATCATAGCCCCAAACTGAAGGCATGGTATGCAAGTTAGACTTCAGAAATTAATGCCTCGGCTTTCCATATTTTTACTTCTATAGTTGTTGGTTCAAGTTTCATTCTTGACTGAAAATCTTACCAATTTTCTGTGCTTGCAAAGCTTCTTCCTTAGAGTTCTGGTCCTGCACTTTATGAGTCTTCATTGAGGCCACGCTTGCTAGTTGCGGTCTTTACCAAAGTGACCAGCTCCAGTCCTCTTGACCATTCTTTTTTTCTTCAATGACTGACGGATTTTTATATTTGGATACTCTTTCATATGTCAAGCTCATTCAGTTTTTTTGTTTCTTATGTCAATTTCATTGGCTAGATTCTCTAGAAGTTCCTTACTTGCTTTTCTATGTTTTCTCTTAAATAAGATCTAAGATGATATAGGGTCTTCTCCACCTCCCCCTTCCTGCACAGGTATTCTCCCAAGCACCTTCTGTTGTATAGTAGTCTCCTCGAGAAACCCATTCATATAAATTTGGACCATGGGAATTTCTATTGGTCCCATCGTTGTTTGTTGTATTGCGAGGCTTTTGAGGCCTTTCAAGAAGTCCATTGTGCTATTAAAATCAGTCCAATCACTATTGGATATTTATACTGCCGCCAAAAACTTGAACCCTTCCCCAAACTTGACACAAAAACATGAGCATAAACTATCATTAAATTGTAACAAGGTATCGACAACACCATCTTGGAACCCTTCAACCTTATTAGTTTGAAACTATCAGACTAAACTGTACAATGCAGGATCTTGTTTGAAGGATTAATGTCTAATCGGTAAAAACTGCATTCACAAAATCATTGTATTTTATGTGTGTCTGTCATGGTAGCCTGGTCAATAACACATAACTCTCGCACATGAAAGTGGATCCATTCATTTGCATGTACCTTATTCTTTCTACCCCATCAAGACATATCAGACAGTGTTTGTTCATCTGCACGCATGTGATGACTATTAAAAAGAGGTGAAGATTCGTGACTTTTTATCTAACTCATTCAAAACAACTGATGAGTCACATTCTCCATCTGTTACAACTGATGAATTAGGTATTACATAAAATCAAAACATCTCCTCCAATATATGATCCATCTGTCGTAATAGATAATCCATATATTTCAAAGATATTGCAATAGATGGTAAATTTATTGTGACAAACCACACAGTGTTTATTCCTCTACACGTATATGATGACTATTAAAAAAGAGGTAAAGAGTCATGACTTTTTGTTTAACATATTTAAAATAGCTAACATATCAAATTCTCCATCTATTACAACTAATGAATCAACTGTCAGAAGAAATTAAAACATGAATCAACTGTCAGAAGAAATCAAAACATCTCCTCCAACAGAAGGTCCATCTATTACAACAGATAATACATATGTGCAACAGATGGTAAATCTATTGTGACAAACCAGACAATGTTTATGTATCTGCACTCATGTGATGGCTATTAAAAAAGAGCTGAAGAGTCTTGCCTTTTATCTAACACGTTTAAAATAGTTGATGAATCAAATTCTTTATCTGTTGTTGCAACTGATGAATCAGCTGTTAGAAGAAATCAAAATGTCTCCTCCAACAGATGGTCTATCTATCATAATAGATAATATATATGTTCAACAGATGTATCATCTGTTGTATATACAAACCATCTATTGCAACAGAAGGTAAATTTATTTTGACAGACCATCTGTGGCACATACAGACCATCTATTACAATAGATGGTAAATCTATTATGATAGATAGATGATCTATTGCAACAGCTCAATAATAACGGTTGTTATCAAGTCTCAAACCATTTTGAAATGGTGAGAAGTATTCATGTAAAAGAAAAAGTCTTAAATACAATTAATATAATGGAGCTGAACAGTCCTGCCTTTTGTCCTGACACATCCAGATTCAATCCTCTATAAATAGGTCCCTCCTTAATCTTCATTCTACTCAACTTTATTTATTTCTTGAATTTTTTCTTTTCATGTGACATCTTTAACAACTTCTCTTCAAAGAGCATATTCCTTTCTCATTGAGGTAATTTTTTTTTATAAAAATCTACCAATTGGTAGTATACATTGTATTACTGTAGTACCCCATACTTTTACCTAGCTTAAATCTATCCTAAAAATGTTAAATACTTGCTTTAAGAGATAAATCCACTTTTATGCATGTGGAATTTTCAAATTTGCCCAATTTCGACAACCGATCTAAGGGTAGAGCAGATAATGAGGACGCGAGTGTTACATGATGATCGGATCCAGAAGTTGAAGGTAGAGGCAAAGCCCTACATAGCTAAGGAGATTAAGGCAGTAGTATGTATAGTTTAAAATTGTTTTGATAGATTTGAGAGTTGGAACGGCTAAGTTAGAAGAGGTCCAGGCTCCTAATATGAGCAGCTATTTTAGTAAGACAGTGTGCCACCTGAGCCAACAACGCATCGCGGAGCATACCAAAATAGAAATCATCAAAATCCAGTGAGCCTCCACGATTATGGTGCGTCGCGCCAAGGCTCAAATCCAGAGTTGTCAATTTCCAGTGAATCTCCATGATGTCTTCGCGTCGCGCCAAATATCAAGGTCGTAAACAAAGTGGCAACGTGATAGCTCTGCTTAGTGCCACCATGTAGATTCCCAATTGTCCAGTTCCAGTGGCTTGGCACGATAGTGGCGCATCTCACCAAGGATGAAAATTGAGAATTTTCCTATTTTTGCGATATTAAATCCCAGGGGCCATTTGGTTTTTTCACATGACTTCAATTACACCAAATCACGGGATTTGGCCCTAAGAGTGCATTATTTGCTCACTTTTACATTAGTCTCTCAAATTAAAATCAACTCTACTTAAGAACAAGAATCCTATCTCTCAGATTCAAGGGCCAAATGATAAGAACTCTCTATCAATCCTTCCAAATTCATTAACTCAGGTATGCATAATATTCATTCATAGATTACTTTCGCCCATGAAGCCCAAGAATCAAGTTTTAAACTATTAATTTTGATATTCATGCTATGTGTTGATTATGTTCATGTGGTTGTTGTTGTATGATTCCCAAGTTGGAATCTTTATGTGTTTTTATGAAAATATGTTAGTATATGAGTTTAAATCCATGAATTGAGTGGTTTATGATATGTTAATTGATGATTATACCTATGCCCTAAGTGGTGCATGTAAGGTGTTTGATAAAATTCCTAGAAGACTAGAAATCATGTAATATAGTTCAATTATGACTTAAGTGAGGGATTCATGTTTTACCCTTTGTTCAAATGACTCCCATGATAAAAATGTGCCTCGTAAATGTTTGTTGGATTGGTCATGAATTAGCCTTATGAAATTATACCATGTTTACATGTAATACTATTCATGTATAAGTTTGTGATAACCATGTACTTCATGAAATCCCTAACTTATTGTATTATAGATTATTGATGTTGGTCATGTATTCAAGAATGTCATGCCTTATCAGTTTTCTTCTATCGAGTCCTGGGGGTACTTGTACCCGACAATTTAGCTGTGTTCCTAGAGCCAGTGTCATGTTTTCACAATATCCTCAGTCAAGCCATGTTCAGTAGAATTCAGGCAGTCATGTGACTTAGGAAAAAAAACTCAATAAACTCAGTAATCTTAGTAATCTCAGAAAGCTCAGTACTTTAGTAATCTTAGTAATATTTCGTCAGTCAACGGAACTCAATGAAATCAGACCAGTTCAGTTTAGTTAATTATGTTTTAGTATCTATTCAGATGGGGGTAGGAATTAGCACTGAATGAACCCAAGGATGAGGGCACACACTGGCAGTTGAAGGTGTGATCCTTAGAAGTAATCTTTACATTCCAGAACTATGTAGCCAACATAGATTGAGACATCAATACTAACAAATAAGGGTTGATGAGGTGGATTAACACTGTCAGATGAGGGTCCCACCATTCTCTTTTGGGGACACTGTCAGATGAGGGTCACTCACAGCTTGTGTTTACCAGTAGCGTGGTATTGACACCCTTCCAATTGGGGTTACAGATTGGACCCCAACCTAGCTATATTTATTTATTTGTAGCATGTCGGTTAGATGACTACTTTCCATAGTTATAGTTTCAAATGCAGTCTCAGTAATAGAACTCAGATAGTTCTTCAGAATTTTAGGATTGTCAGGTACGGTCAACTCAAAATAGTATAGAACTTAATTAGTTCCATCAGAACCTAGACTGTCAGATACAGTCACTCAGTATAAGTTATATCAATTATTAGTAATTCATGCTATCAGTAATCAGACTCAGTAGTCAGTACCATCACAAATATAGTTACAGTCACTTATTCATGCATGTATTCTCATGTTTATGTTATACAGTCAGTTACTATTGTTTATGCACTTGAACCCTTTGCATTCAGCCTACCTCACTTGCATACCAGTACATTCAATCATACTTATGCATTTTTGCTATGGTGTTTTATACCATAGGTTTAGAAGTACGAGCTCTAGAGCATCAATAGCATTCCAATTTTTAGCAGCCAGATTTAGTAGTGAGTCATCATCATTCGTGGATGATATGATTATTTATTTTATTATTTTAGCTTAGTTTTCAGTAGATGGAGTTAGTTGGGGGACATGTCCCATTAACTCCTTATTTAGACAGTTTAGTTAGTTAGAGACTTTCGAACTAAATTCAGACTTCAGTATTTTCTGATATTATTTTAGTTTTGGTATTTTTGTACCATATTATTCAGATATTTATTAGTTTTGAATCTTATGGCATGTTTTAGCCTACTATTTCAGCATTTATATAGTATATTATGCAGTGTTTAGGTACATATATATCAGTCATAGGTTAGCTTGTGGTCCCTCGAGGTCATAAGCATCGTGTAGCATTTTGGGTACCAAATTTGGGGCGTTACAAACTTGGTATCAAAGACTAAGGTTCAATGAAGTCTTAGGAAGTCTAAAAGCTGCATCTAGTAGAGTCTTGTGCATGGGTGTGTTGTGCACCACACTTATGTATAGGAGGCTATGAGATGTTTTAAGAATAGTTTCTTTTCTTTCAGTATTCATGTCGTGCCAGTGAGCATGAACTCAAATTTAAATCTCAGTCTAATCCATTTCTCTCTTTTATTACAAAATATGCCTCCCAAAAGGACTAACGAAATGAGAACTGAGAATCAGTTAGCACCTCCACCCGTTCAACCAGATTCCCTGGACGAGCATTTCTTTCATGGCGAATTCAGAATTGAGTCCCTTACCTTATCTTACTCAATAGTATCTCAAAGCAATCAGCAAGCTATTTTCCCACCCAGACATATGATTCATGCCCTACAGATTGAGGTGGGAAAGCATAGAAAGAGAGAAAATAAGAGAGTAAGAACAAGTAATTTCAATTTCACTCAGCCTAAGTCAGAGAGTGGTAGCCGTTATTAGTTTTGCCCAAAGGAATCCATTCCATTTCCTTCCTCAGCCAGTTCTCCAGTTCCTAAAGTCATAGATAGGGCACCAGGTCCTAAACCTCAGGGCAGTGGTAGTAGTTCCCAAACCAATCCCCTTTGTCAGACCTATGGCAAACATCACAAAGGTGTTTGGAGCTGGTAGTGATGTTTGCTTCAAATGTGGCAAGTCAGATCACAGAGTCTGATACTGTCCTAAGGCTGGTCCTTGAAGTCAGCATAATCGTCCTTCAGTTAAGTCTGATTTCCTGAATCAGCAGGGTGCCACATCCAGTGCCTTCAATGGGCAACACCCAAATAGACTCTATGCTCTTCAGTCCTGACAGGATCAGGAAATTCTCCTGATGTAGTCTCTGGTACATTACAATTTTTCACTTGCATGTTAACGCTTTGCTAGATCCATGAGCTTTCTTGTCTTTTGTTACTCCTTATATAGTAGTTGATTTTAGAGTCAGTCCTGAAATTTTAGCAGATCCCTTCTCAGTCTCTACCCCAGTGGGTAAAACTACCATAGCCCGGTGGGTATACAGGAACTGCCCGGTTATGGTATCTTAGAAAGTCACTTCAGCAGACTTGGTCAAATTAGAGATGACTGATTTAGAATATTATTCTCAGCATGGATTGTCTTCATTCCTTCTATGCCACAGTCGATTGCAGAAATAGAATTGTCCAGTTTTAGTTTCTGAATAAACCTGTCCTTGAGTCGAAGGGTAGTATTTTGGTATTCAGTGGTCAGTTTGTTTTCTACCTACAGGATAGGAAAATGATATCTAAGGGATGTGTCTATCATCTTGTTCGAGTTCAGGACTCTCTAGTTCTGAAACTCCAAGTCTTGAGTTGGTTCCAGTAGTGAATAAATACATAGATGTCTTTCCCGAAAATCTTCCAGGAATTCCTTCTGAAAGGGAAATAGACTTTGGCATTGATCTTCTTCTAGATACTCAGCCCATATCTATTCTGCTATACAGAATGGCACTAGCAAAATTTAGGAAACTGAAAGAACAGTTGAAGGATCTCCTAGATGATGGATTCATCAGACCTAGTGTTTCCCCATGGGGTGTACCAATTTTATTCATGTGAAAGAAAGATGGTTCCCTCAAAATGTGCATAGATTACCATTAGCTCAATAAAGTCATGGTCAAGAACAAGTATCCACTTCTCAGAATCAATGACTTGTTTGACCAACTTTAGAATGTCAGTTAATTTCTCTAAGATAGACTCAGATTAGGCTATCATCAGCTTAGGGTCAGAGAAAGTGACATTTCGAAAATAGCTTTTTGAACTCGGTATGGTCACTTTAAATTCTTAGTCATATCATTTGGTCTGAAAATGACCCAGTTGCTTTCATAGACTTGATGAATGGAGTGTTCAACTAGTACCTAGACATATTCATCCTAGTCTTCATAGATAACATCCTAGTCTATTCTCGAAATGAGCGTGATCCTGCAGACCATCACAGAATAGTATTACGAACCCTCAAAACCCATCAATTATCCTGATATCTATTCATGCCCCTCATGTTAGCTCTATGACCATCACTCATATTCATGCACGTTATTGAAAATCATGTACACTTACAATTCCTATCAAATCATGTTCCATGAGTACAAAAATTTCAGACTCAGGTTATGCAACTCATAAATCCTACACTCATGTCATGTTTTACATTATGCTCAGCTCACATGACTCATGCTCTACTCCTAATGATCATCCAAACTTAGACTATGTCATGTATACCCTCAATTTAGATCCCTTGGTGAATCTGTTGGGATAATGTTCTATCCCTTGAGTCTCAATTATGGAGTCAGTTTAGTAATCAATATTCAGCAAAGAATTCAGATAGTCCTACAAAACCACGATTTTTAGCTATCAGTTACTCAACCATCAGAATTCAGTACTTTAGTACCAGTGTAAACCTCAATTATCAAAAACCAGTATTTAGTCCCAGCTACAATTTTAGTTACAGTTATAGTCTCAATTACCATCTTAGCTACAATCTCATTCCCAGTCCTAGCCCAATAATTAGGTTGGTAAATCAATTCAGTTTTGGGTTTACTCAACAATAGTATACAGTTGTCAGTCACTCAGTTGTCAGCCTTCCAGTACCTCAGTTTATAAGACTATTCTAGAATCGTGTTGTACTCCTGGTGTTGTATTCTCAAATAATAGAGCTACCCTCAATTCATGTTTAGTTATCTCATGTCCCTCCATCAGTTCTTATCTCCTATGCATAATGTTCTGCAGCTGCAGTCCAGTATAATTCATGAATAAGTATAGTTCCATCTTGCAAATCCAGTATTCAGCTATCAGTCATTCAGTTAATCAGATAATTTAGTATGTTTAGGCATTCATTCTCAGCCCTCATGCGAATATTTTCAGTAGTATCAGGTGAAGAAGAAGTACTTCAGTTAAGTATAAGTTTTCAGTATGAGTTAGATCGATCAACCAGTAATTTAGTTTAGCAATCAGGCAACAAGTTCGTATGGTGTGGTTTCCCATCTTTACACCTAGTCCTACTATAAAAAATCTCAGGAATATAACTATTCCATGATAGAAAGTCCCAGTAGTAGCAAGATCAACTTAGTTCATGTATTATGTCTTAGTTTCAGATCCAAGATATTCAGTCATGATTCAGTTCATAGGTTCCCTATGCATCATCCCAGTTTTCCTCAGTATCTCAGTCCAGTTAGTATTCTTCTAGGGATATAATGTCCCAAGGGGGAGATGCTCTATAACTCTCGAGTATAATGCCCTAAACCTTCCAATTTCTCTTCATATAATAAATCTATTTTAGAGTTGTGGGTACCCATAGGTTGACCCTCTACCTCCAATATCAGCTATAAGCCATGTACTCAATGGCTCAGTTCAGTTCACGATACCCAGTTTACATCACATATTGCAAACTCAACCATGTTCTCATATTCTATTCATGCGTGTTTAGAAAGGATCTCGAGATGAGGTTAGAAAATTTTATGTGTTTGAAAGTCTCTCCCTTGAAGGGAGTGAAGATATTCGACAAGAAAGGGAAAAATCAGTCCTCGATATGTCGGTCCCTTCAAAATTTGCAGTAGCTTTGGCAAAGTAGCTTATGATCTTGAGTCGCCTTTAAATTTAGCTTTAGTATATCCGGTCTCTCATATTTCCTTGCTTAAGAAATGCATAGGTGACCCAGTAGTCGTAGACCCTGTTGAGGGCGTAGACATTTAGAACAACCTCTTTTTGGAAGAGATTCTAGTTAAAATTCTTGACTACTAGATTCGTAGACTGAGGAACAAAAAGGCCCCTCTAGTCAAAGTTCTTTGGCGAAATCAGTCCAGTAAGGGAGCTACTTGGGAAGACAAAGCAAACATGCAATCCAAGTGCCCTCACCTCTTCTCCGCTAATCCATACTCAGCCCAAGATTATAGATTTCATTAAGCTTATTCAGTTTCATGTTCAAATTTCAGTTATAAACTAGTTTCATGCTCAGATTCCTATCATAAACTTAGTATCAAATACCATGCATATGAAGTCACGTGTTCATACATCAGATCAGTCATGTGTTTATGTATCAGACATGCATTCTCCTTGTGAGAAACTCAATTATCAGAAATCTCAGTCATGTATTCATGAGTCAGTTCAGTCATGAAATCATGCATCAGATATGCATGCTCAATATGACTCTCAGAAATGTCAGTCATGTAGTCATGTTTCAATTGTTCATGGTCAGTATGTACTTCAGCTTATTATTTGTCCCATCTCAATCAGTCTCATTCGAGGATGAATGTTCTCAAGGGGGAGATATTGAAATACCCCATACTTCTACCTAGTTTAAATTCATCCTAAAAATGTAAAAAACTTGCTTTAAGAGATGAATCCACTTTTATGCATGTGGAATTTTTAAGATTTTCACTTTTTATTATGTGAGAAATTCAATAAGCTTTCCATCGATACCGAATTCGCCCAATTCCAACACCCGAGCGAAGAGTTAGAGTCATTTTAATAAGACAGTGTGCCACCTGAGCCAGCAACGCATCGCAGAGCATGCAAAAATGGCAATCATCAAAATCTAGTGAGCCTCCACGATTATGGCTCATCGCTCTAAAGCTCAAATCATGAGTTGTCAATTTTCAGTGAATCTTTGTGATGTTTCCGTGTCGTGCCAAACTTCCAGGTCACAAATAAAGTGGCAACGCGATAGCTTCGTGTCGCGCCACCATGCAGATTCTCAATTGTCCAGTTCCAGTGGCTTGGTGTGATAGTGGCGTGTCGCGCCAAGGATAAAAATCAAGAATTTTTTAGTTTTGCAATATTAAATCCCAGGGGTCGTTTGGTCTTTTCCCATGACTTCAATTCTGCCCAATCACGGGATTTGTCCCTAAGAGTGCATTATTTACTCACTTTTCCATTAGTCTCTCAAATTAAAATCAACTCTACTCAAGAACAAGAATCCTATCTCTCAGATTCAAGGCCCAAATCATAAGAACTCTCCATCAATCCTTCCAAATTCATTAACTCGAGTATGCATAGTGTTCATTCATTGATTTCTTTCATTCATGAAGCCCAAGAATCAAGTTTTAAACTATTAATTTTGATATTCATGCCATGTGTTGATTATGTTCAGGTGGTTGTTGTTTTTGTATGATTCCCAAGTTGGAATCTTTATGTGTTTTTATGAAAATATGTTAGTAGATGTGTTTAAATCCATGAATTGAGTGGTTTATGATGTGTTAATTGATGATTATACCTATGCCCTAAGTGGTGCATATAAGGTGTTTGATAAAATACCTAGAAGACTAAAAATCATGTAATATAGTTCAATTGTGACTTAAGTGAAGGATTCATGTTTTACCCTTATGTTCAAATGACTCCCATGCTATAAATGTGCCTCGTAAATGTTTGTTGGATTGCTCATGAATTAGCCTTATGAAATTATACCATGTTTACATGCAATCCTATTCATGTATAAGTTTGTGATAACCATGTACTTCATGAAATCCCCAGCTTATTGTATTATGGATTGTTGATGTTGGTCATGTATTCAAGAATGTTACGCCTTGTCAGTTTTCTTCTATCGAGTATTGGGGGTACTTGTACCCGACAATTTAGCTGTGTGCCTAGAGCCAGAGTCATGTTTTCACAATATCCTCAGTCAAGCCATGTTCAGTAGAATTTAGGTAGTCATGTGACTTAGGAAAAAAAACTCAGTAAACTCAGTAATCCTAGTAATCTCAAAAAGCTCAGTACTTCAGTAATCTCAGTAATATTTTGTCAGTCAACGGAACTCAATGAACTCAGCCCAGTTCAGTTCAGTTAATCATGTTTTAGTAGCTATTTAGATGGAAGTAGGAATTAGCACCGAGTGAACCCAAGGATGAGGGCACACACTGTCAGTTGAGGGTGTGATCCTTAGAAGCAATCCTTGTGTTCTAGAACTATGTAGCCAATGTAGGTTGAGACATCAATAATGACAGATGGGGGGTGATGGGGTAGATTAACACTGTCAGATGAGGGTCCTATTATTCTTTTTTGGGGACACTGTGAGATGAGGATCACTCACAACTTGTCTTTACCAGTGGTGCGGTATAGACACCCTTCTAATTGAGGTTACAGATTGGACCCCAACCTAGCTATATTGCTTTATTTGGGGCATATCGGTTAGATAACTACTTCCCACAATTATAGTTTTAGACTCAGTCTCAGTAATAAAACTCAGATAGTTCTTCAAAATTTTAGGACTATCAGGTACGGTCAACTCAAAATAGTACAGAACTCAGTTAGTTCCATCAGAACTTACACTGACAGATACAATCACTCAGTATCAGTTATATTAGTTATCAGTAACTTATATTATCAGTAATCAGACTCAGTAGTCAGTACCATCATAAATTCAGTTACAGTCACTTATTCATGCATGTATTCTCACATTCATGTTATACAGTCAGTTAGCATTGTTCATGCATTTGAACCCTTTGTATTCAGCCTACCTCACTTACACACCAGTACATTTAATTATATTGACACATTTGTGCTATGGTGTTTTATGCCATAGGTTCAGAAGCACGAGCTCTAGAGCGTCAGTAGCATTCCAGATTTCAGCAGCCAGATTTAGCAGTGAGTCCTCATTATTCGACGATATGATTATTTATTTTATTATTTTAGCTTATTTTTTAGTATATGGAGTTAGTTGGGGACATGTCCCATCAACTCCTTATTCATCCAGTTCATCCAGTTAGAGGCTTTTGAACTAGATTCAGACTTCAGTATTTTTAGACATTGTTTTAGTTTTGGTATTGTCGTACTGCATTATTCAGATATTTATCAGTTTTGAACCTTATTGCATGTTTCAGGCTACTATTTCCACATTTATATAGTATATTATACAATGTTCAGGTACAAATATTAGTCATGGGTTAGCTTGTGGTCCCCTGGGGTCATAAGCACCGTGTAGAATTTCGGGTACTAGATTCGGGGCATTACAATTACATTTGGAATTTTTTCATTACATTTTTAAATTCATGCGTGTTATAGATATGGCTAATCCTATTTGAGACATTGCTATTCTGCGCGACACAATGTAGGAACTTTAGAGGCAGGTTAATGACCTGCAAAGAGAGTTGGTCGCTGTGAGAGCGACGATGTTTAGAGAGATGTAGAGGCTAATGAGGGCCCTGCTGCTGGGAGTTAATTGGTCGGATGTCCTTAATGATGATGATGATAATAATAATAATTAGAATTTATTTTTTCTTTTAACGTATGTATTTTAATTTTTCTATATCAAATCTATACCTAATGTATTATATTTTTAATTTAATGAAATAATTATTTTTAGTCGACTTTGGCTTTTTAATTCTTATTCAATTTTTATTCTGTCTATTTTTTCTAAACATACATGTTAACATGCCGATGGTTGGAGGGAAGGAGCAATTTTGAATCCAGTAGCAATAACAATTTTGACTTTTGAGTTCTTTCAATAGATGGACCATGTGTTGGAACAGATTGGTCATCGGTTGGGTTTCTGTCAATAGATTATCCATCTGTTGCGATAGATTTGTCAGCAGTTGGAGAAAAATATTCCAGTTTGATGGAACTGTGTTTTGTTTTTCCACCTAATGTCCATCTGTTTCCACAGATGGGTAATCTGTTGAAAATAATTATGGTCTACTGTATTATTTAGTTCATGTTTTGCCTCTTTTTATTAATGCACAAGTATTTGAAAAGATATTTTATATATAATAAATGATAACATTATGTTCACAACAATGAGTTAAATATATAAAAGTCCACAACAAACAACAACACAAGTTTTTATAATTACAACGATCATAGCGGATTATGATCTGGGCATGTAGTTCTTTTGTGGCCAGCGCTTACGTATGGAGCACTTGTTTCTTCTTGATGAAAATTATTCTCCGACTCCATGCCTCCTCTTATATGGCTTTCTTTCCGGTTTGATAGTGCTTAGGTCAATATATGGAGGAGGTATTAATCTCCCTAAAAGCTCTGCAGGAACAACCCAAGATTTTTTGGGAGGCACTGGAGTAATATGCCCACTATATGCCATTGTATATTTTTCCACCGAATAATATTGAGAAGAGTACTTGTAAATTTTAGGTCCATATTTTGGATCGTATTGAGCTCGAAGCACTTTCATAGCATGTGGACAGGGTGTTTTGTTCAAGTCAAAAACTCTGCATATACAAGATCTTACTTGAAGATCGATCGTGGCAACGTCACCATGGCCGGTGATACTGAATTTGTAATTTACTATTTGATGAAATAATAACCTATTACCTAGACTAATTTTCATTGATATTATTTTTTTGCTCTTTCTAGAATAAATGGGGTTCCTGTATCCTTGAACTGCACACCTTTTTTGTTAAAAAATCGGCCATACTTCTTGTTTATTTATTCAAACAAAGCCTTGATGGAAATTACTCTTTTATCATCAAACAATGAATTCACCGATTTAGCTATATTTGATGTCATAATATTGTACCTATACAAAAGAATCACTTAGTACAACATTACACTAAATTTGTAATTCAAACAAGACATTAAATTCATAAGAATGTACCTATCTGCCGGACAGAATGCGCAGCTCCATCTCCCAAAACCGACACATATGAGAAGTTTTGCTAGCTTGGGATTCACATTTGTTATTTGATTGAAATGGTCTAAATAGTCCTCTCTACTATATACTTTAGATGCTCTATAAAAAAGGGTCATGACCCTTTCATTGTGATAGTTGGTCCAAATGTTCTCTCCAAGATGCCTGATGTAACAACTAAGGTAAGATGAAGTGAAGAAAATTAAACCCATCTTTGGAATACTTGGATGCCTATCCAAAACAAAATACAACTCTTCGGTATCTTCGACGCAGCTTCGCAGTTGTTCAAAATAAAAATCCATAAGAGGCATTACATTCCTTGTCCGCTATACAAAAAATGACAGACAAAATGTGATTCTCCTCATCGTGCCCCACCGCCGCTAGCAGAACTTCATTATACTTGCTCCTCAAGAAGGTACCATCGATGGTTATGCCTTTTCTCAAATGTCAAAAACCTTGAATTCAAGCACCATAGGATACAAAAAAGTACTTGAACCTTTCTTTTTCATCAACATGCAATGTCGTCTTACTTCCGGGATTTGTGGACTCAATCATATAACGGTAGACATCCAGGACTGCATACCCATGCTCATATGTCCCCTTAACCAAGTCCTTGTCCATCTCCATGGTCGTCTATGTCTTCCAATAACTGACCAGGACACCTAATTCTGTAAGAAGTTTTTTGGCCATAACCCTTGTAGAATGGCCTTTACCATCGGGTAAACAACTCATGAAATATTCACCAAGGACCTTTACCGTGACGTGAGGATTTTAGCTCGAGATATGCTCTAAAACACATGTATGATGCTTTTTATTTTTATGAATGACGAATTTGTCAGAACTTACGTACTTCACCGCTCTCAACCACTGCATGTAGTTTGGATTAGCACATTTGTAGCAAAAGACACTGCTCGAATTAATCACCTTCTTAATTATGAAATCTTTTTTCAAGCAAGAAATAAACAAAGTGGTAGATAGTTTATTCTTGTCCTTGAATGACATTCCATTAAAAAGCCACTCCCATCGTCTAGAAAATTGCCAGACTGTGTCGATCGAGAAGAACTGCCCACCTTATTGGTCGCATCAACGGGCGTAGGTGTTGATCATCATCTGGAATATTCATGTCTAGATCATCCATCCTATCATCAAACAGGTCTTATTGTTGTTCTTCTTCTACCTGCTGGTTCTTATTCTCTCTCGTCTTTTCAACTATGTACACCCTTAATACTGACCTGGATGAATTACTAAGATAAGCATACAACCGAACCTAATCAGTTATCTTGAAAGGTAGTATCCTCTGATTTTCAAAAGAGCTGTGTATATAGCTGATGACAAGTTCTTCCGGTTGACTATTCAGTCCACAAAAGTTGATGATTAAGTTGACAAAATCATCATACAAATATCACTTTGGATTGTCATACCTATCGTCTCTAGCATTTTACCCTACTTCCAATGCCATACATATCGATTGCTCTTCTCGATCCATTGACCATGAAAATCCATCCCTAATGTTATTGATCCCTCCATTAGTGGTACCTAAATAAAGCCATCAGTTAAAAAAGTTAATAGTGACTT
>NC_061120.1:149544679-149554281 GCF_002878395.1 Capsicum annuum | reverse complement strand
ACATCCAGAACCATGAAGGCCCGAACGTCTTTCTTTATCTGATCTGGTAATCATGTACAACATCTATATCATAAAATAAAGTGCAAAAATATAATCTGATATGGAAACATGGTCATTAACTCTGAGTTTCAAGACATGAGAATAAAAGTTACAATTTAAAACATCTGAATAAGATCTGACTCAGTCTGCAAAATCTCTACTACATTTCAAAACTGTGCTGAAAATGGGACAAGGCCCCCAGTAGACCAAAACCATATCTAATAATAGTTGTCTGAAAGTAAACAGGCCTTCTAGAATAAATAAGGCTCACCAACTGGACACTACAACTCTGTCTGATAAAATTTATTGCTTTTCTGGACCCCTATACTGAGCCTCAAAACTTGGAGAGAGGAGAGGGTCCATACAGATGTACTGGTACACAAAGTAATCCAAAATAAAAATTTTATATAAGTAAGATAATGGAGAGCAATTTGTTAAAACGTCATGCATAAACAGTTCTCAAGACACATGGGCACTTTCTAAAAATCATGTCATTCTTATCAATGCACTGTCTGTTCTTTGTGTTACTTCTGAGTTAGGTGGCACTCCCTTACAAGTCTGATATTCTACGGGCTATATGAAATCCGCCATTTACTCGGCGGGGAAGCCCCCAACCCAAGTATATTACAAGGGTTGGAGTCTCTGATTCTGATATGCCACACGGCACTAAGCCAGCGTAATATAACATACCCGGATTGAAAAATCATGATTTTAAGAAATAAGTTATCTGAACTCATGCCCTCTTTAGGGAACCACCTAACATCTCTTTCTGCCTTATGTTAGCCTTTTTTGAACGTACATCATTCTAAAATTTTAAAACATGAAAGTTTGATGTCTGTATTAGTCTATCTCTGTTATGGAATTGTCTGAATTGGTATCGTCATACCAAGACTTGCAAGTCATTATTCTGAGCCATATATGAATTTTTCATTCTAAAATAATGTTCCAGCTACTTGATCATGCATATAGTGTAACAAGAGTCATATCTAAAATCATAAGTCAAAAATCATGCAAAAGCTTTCCATTCATTCAACATTTTCAATAAGTAGTGGCCAACTTCTCAAAAACATTCCTGAAGTTTCTTTGTTTATCAATATCAATATTTAAAATCATTAAAGCATTCCTCTCTCCCATTCTTAATCATCATAAATTTCACATAAGACAAATAGTATCTTGAATCATTCTGTAAACCATAAAATGTAAGGATTCATAACTTGTAAATCAAATAATAAAGTAATGGGAGAGAGAGATTGTATATTTCATGCTATCAATTCATAATTCATGATTTTCAATGCATACCTACATATATACAATTCAAATCAATTTGGGGTAAGGCCTAAAGACCAAAACAATATTATCGAAGCTTCTAAAACATGAATATATTCATATATTCAAAAACTCTTCTTAAAACCATGATTTCTATATCCATGAGATTTTAGGAAAACTCTGCGTACCTCGATTATGAAGAATAATGGTTGATCCTTGAAGCCTATGGTTTGGGGATTCCAAATCTCTGATCAAATTAGAAAACCCACAGTTGAATCTTGAGTTTCTTGGAGGAGAAGTATATGAACTAGGATTTTTGTTTTGAAGGAAATCTTGAGAATGTCATATATTATGCTTTTAGATGTCTAAATCTCCTGTTTGGATGTTTTAAGAGACTTGAAAAAAATGTCTGAACTACCCTTGTTAACTTCTGAATGAAATTGAAAGAAATTTAAACTGGGAACCCAATCTTATGGGCCACCGCGACGCACCACTATCGTGGTGGCTCATTAGAAATTGACTAATGGGAATTTGGCCCACTCCGCGATGTGCCACCATCATGGAGTCTCACTGGGAATTGATCATCGTCATTTAAAACCTCTGTACGATGCGCCAAGGACGGGAATGTCGGTGTTTTACGAATAGGACTTAAATTAACCATAACTCCTTCACCGAGTGTTCGTTTTGGATAAATCTTATGTCGATGGAAAACTCATTCAATTCCCTACACTACTAAAATGATTAATATGCCATATTTACATAGGATTTATTGCTTTTGGATCATCTACGTATATAAATGACAGCTTTCATTCTAGCTCAAAAATGCAGGGTGTTACACCATACCTATTATTTAGTTAAGGATTATGCCAAACTCTACATCAGGAGTTAGTCGAATTGCATGGAGTTCCATTATTTATTATCTCAGATAGAGGTACCCATTTCACCTCTCATTTCTGGAAAGTATTCCAAAAGGGTTTTGGTACCCAAGTTCATCTCAGTACAGTCTTCCTTCCTCAGACAGCTAGTCAAGAAGAAAGGACCATTTCGACTTTAGAAGATATGCTGTGAGTGTGTGTGATTAATTTTAGGGGAAGTTGGGATGACCTCTTTTCTTTTATTGAGTTTGCATAAAACAACAACTATTATTCCAGTATTAAGATAGCTCCATTCGAAGCTCTCTATGGTAGGACATGTAGATCTCCAATCGGTTGGTTCGAAGTTAGTGAGGCCTCAGTCATAGGATCTAATTAGTATTCGATGCCTTAGAAAAAGTCCAGTTGATCAAAGAAAGACTCTGAGCTGCTTAGAGACGACAGAAGTCTTATGCAGATGTGTGTAGAAAGGATCTCAAGTTCAAGATTGGTGATTATGTCTATCTAAAGATCTCTCCTATGAAGTGAGTAAAGAGATTCAGCAAGAAGTGAAAGCTCACCCCAGATATGTTGGTCCCTTCAAAATTCTCAACCGTTTAGGCAAGGTAACCTATGAGCTCGAATTTCCTTAAGATCTAGCCTCAATTCATCCAGTCTTCCATGTCTCTTTGCTCAAGAAGTGCATAGATGACCCAGCAGTTGTAGTCCCTATTCAGAGCATAGATGCTTAGAACAGCCTCTCTTGTGAAGAGATTCCATTCGAAATCCTAGACTATCAACATCGTAAACTGAGGAACAAAGAAGTCCCTCTAGTCAAAGTTCTTTGGCAGAATCAGTCCGTTGAGAGAGATACTTGGAAAGTAGAGACAGACATGCGTACCAAGTATCCTCACCTTTTTTCCACTAACTCAAACCAAGCTCAAGGTAATAGTTCTCCTTAAGCTTTTTTGTTTCATGTTCAGATTTTAGTAACAAGCTTGGTATCTATTTTATGTTCAGAATTCCACTATAAACTTGGTATTAAGTACCATTGCATAGTCAGTCATTCATTCATGTGTCAGTTCAGTCATGTATTTATGCATCAGATATGCATTCTCATTGTGAGGAATTTAGTTCCTCAGAACACTCAGTCATGCACTCATGAATCATTTACATATGTATCAGATATGCATGCTCAGTATGGTGTATTCAATTATCAGTCATGTCAGTCATGAAATCATGTTCCAATCATTCATGTTCAATATATATGTCAGCTTACCTTTTTCTCTCTCAGTCAGTCTCATTCGAGGATGAATGTTCTCAAGGGGAAATATTGTAATACCCTATACTTCTACCTAGCTTGAAATTAGCTTTCCAACAATACTAATTTTGTCCAAATCCGATATCGAAGTAAAAAGTTATAGATATTTTTCTTAGAGCTATCAGAATCGCCCAGGTACGACGGCCAGGTTGATGGACCGTCCCAGCCAAGGCAGTAATTCAACCTTCTGGATAAGGTACAATGAATAGAGTGACGGACCGTCGTCCAAGCTATCACTACGTAGGTAGTGAGCCCCTTTTTGGTCCATATGCGATGGTCAAAATGATGGACCATCGAGCCAGTGATGGACCGTCGCACGAGCCATCGCAGGTCCTATTTAGCAAATTAAAGCCATTTTAAAAAGGGTATTTGGGTCTTTTTCCACCCGTTTTAACCCCTAATTATACCAAATCAAGGCTCATAACTTCATTATTCATTCACAACAACAAATTAGGGTTTCTCTTAATGATCAATCCCCAAGAACAAAAAATCTTAGGTACTTGATTCCAAGCCAAGAATTCAAGTTTTCCTCCACCAATCTTTAAGAAATAATCCACCCAGGTATGCATAGTGTTCATTCATGGACTCCATTTGTCCATGAAGCCCAAGAATCTCTTCTCAAAGTTCAAGTATATGGATTTTTATGAATTTCATGTTGGGTTTGCTTTTGTTCATATTGATAATGACCAATTGAATTCTAATTTGTGTTTGGTGATAAATTTTAAGTGGAATTAATTATTATAGGTGTAGATTCATGTGAGTCTGTGATTAAACCCTTGAATAGTGAGATTAGAGTTAAATCATGATGTATACTTGTTGTGTAATGTTGTCTACATATACTATGCTCCCCATATGTTTGATTAAATGACTATGTAAAGTAAAAATGCCATACTAGTATGATAATATGAAATTTCCATTCATGTACAAGTTTATGCATGTCAAATATTGGATGAAATGTCTTACTTAATGAATTATGGATTGTTGATGTTAGTCATGTATTTAAGAAAGTCATGCTTTGTCAGTTTCTTTCTATGGAGTCCTGGGGGTACTTGTACCCAAAAAATATAGGTGTGTGCTTAGAGTTAGTATCATGTTTTCACGATGTCCTCAGTCAAGCCATGATCCCTAGAACTCAATCAGTCATGTGACTCAGGAAATCACAGTAATACAATAATCTCAGTACTATTCCATCAGTCAACAAAACTTAGTTAATTCAGTTCAGTAATCCATGTTCAGTGTCTATTCAGATAAGAGTAGGAATTAGCACCGAGTGAACCCAAGGATGGGAACTCACCTGTTATATGAGGGTACGATTCTTAGAAGCAATCCTTGTATTCTAGAACTATGTAGCCAGTGTAGGTTGAGACATCATAGCCTGCTATATAAGGGTAGATGAGGTGGATTAACCTGTTATATGAGAGTTCCCACCATTCTTACTAGATTTACTTATTATATGAGGGTTACTCATAGCTTGTCTTTACAAGTGGCGAGGTATTGACACCCTTCCAATTAGGGTTACAGATTGGACCCCAACTCAGATATAATGCATTATTTGGGGCATGTCGATTAGATAACTATTTCCCATAGTTTTAGTTATAGAATCAGGACTGTCAGATACAGTCATTCAGTCTCAGTAATAGAACTCAGATAGTCCTATGGAATTAAGGACTGTCAAATACAGTCAACTCAGAACAGTACAAAACTCAGCTAGTTCCATCAAATTCAGGACTATCAGATACAATCACTTATGTTATCAGTTATATCAGTATCAGAACTCAGTTATCAGTCTTGTTAGTTATCAGAAAATTCATGTTATCACGATCTTAGATATAGTTACTATGTATTCATACATGTATTCTCACGTTCATATTAGTCAGTTAGCCAATATTGTTATACATATAAACCCCATGTATTCAACCTACTTCACATGCATACCAATACATTTAAAGTACTGATGCATTTGCGCTATGGTATTTTATATCATAGGTTCAGAAGCATGAGCTCTAGACATCAGTAGCATTCCAGTCTTAGCAGTCGGAGTTAGCAGTGAGTCCTCATCTTTCGAGGACATGATCATTACTTTATTATCTTATTAATTAATTTATTAGTTGGAGTTAGTTGGGGACATATCCCATCAACTCCTTATTCAGACAGTTCAGTCAGTTTGAGGCTTTTTAGACTATCATGTTCAGACAATTATTTCAGTTGTTTTGGGTATTTTATACCCCATCCAGATGTTATATTTTTTATCAGATATTATGTTGTAGTTTTGAACCGTATGTCCTTTCACCCTTTATTTCTCCATTTATACAGTATATTATGCAGTATTCAGGTACAGATATCAATCATTGGTTAGCTTGTGGTCCTTCAGGGTCATGAGCATCATGTCACATTCCGAGTGCTAGATTCAGGGTGTTACACTATAATACCAGCCATCTCAACTATCACCACTAACATTAGTAATCACTAACATCAATCATTATCACTACAACCACCGTTATAAACCATCTCCATATCACTAACAAACATAAATAATTTTTTCAATCAAACAATAATTTTATTGTATTAAATTGCATACTTTTTTGATATATAATTAGTTATTTATTTGAATTGTATTTATTATTTTATTATATATACAAATAAATTTTTTTGTACATTTAGATATTGAAAAACAAAAAGTCTTAATCATTAAGTTTTCAGATCTAGAGATAAGATCTTAATCATTCAAACGAGCATTCAGATTCAGATGTCTGAATCTTAAAAAAACAAATCCATCCTTAGTAGGTTTTCTATAATGTGTGAAAGAGCATAAGTTGATAACTTATGAAAAGTTTGAGTGGAAAATTATGGGATATATACATGAGGACTAGTGTTAAAATAGTGAATTGTGGCTAAGCCATTAAGTGGATAAGAGCGTTAGGTATATAAGAATAAGTTGACCCCCCAGTATCATATGGTTAGGTAAGGTTTTATGTGTATAAATTTCATGTGTATCTAGTTCATGTTCATAAATTTTGTAGTATGGAGAAGTCTAAGGAGTTGTTATATGGTGTTCTTTATAGCTGAATTGAGGAAATATAGATAGACAATGTGCACCTTTAGTATAGTTCAACAAATTTTGTTAAGTTGTGAGTTATGCGATTAGAGGTTTAATGCTAGTATATTAAGGAGTGGAGAATGGATTGTTATGCATTAAGGAATATAGATGTGTATGCTCATGAGAGTGTGAATTTTAGGGTGATGTCTATATAGTCTAGCAAAAGTTAAGAGTAGCATTCCTGGAAAACAATGCCTTTATAGTATAGTTTACCAGAGAGATTTTAGCGTTTATGTGTCTAGTGATACCCCATTGTACTAAGTGTTATGCTTTTAGATTTAATGAGAGGATATGTCCTAAAGTCTAGAATTGTGACTTTGATCCAAGGGGGAGATGATGGACTAAAGTAGTTCTTGAATTTTCTCATGGTGGCAAAGTTTCAGGGAACAGACATGATAAATCTATTCCTATTCAAGCAAACTCCTCCTACTTCAATTCAAGAGGACATCTACTAATGTCTTATGTATTCAAGTCATGCCTATACCTAAGGTTCAAGTTCTCTATGCAACTTATGTCATGTTTCAACCTCCAAAATAGAAGTATTAATGTTTCAGTAATCCAATATTTCAAGTATTCAAACTCTATGTTATAGTTCTCATGATCCACCAACCTATCTCTCATTTTATGCTTAATTCTAAGAAACTATGCTCTTTATATGTTACCGATTCATTTTAAGTTAAGTCTAGCTCGAAGAGATAAGGTTTATACAAACTCATGACAATTTTGAGTTCTTTAAATGAGGAGTAATAAATTCAAGTAGCAATCCTTATTGAAATCATTGACTACATGAATCCTGACATTATGTTATATAACTCATGATATATACACTCATGTTTCTCAGCCTGTCCAGTCCTAAGAACTCACACTGCGTTATGCTTAGGCCCAAATGACTCTCTATTTATGATCTAGACATTTTATATATAAAGCACTTCGTGCCTATTGTATCATATCTTACATGTCATACCCGACCTTGAGTAGAGCAACAACTATAAGTTATAATTGAATAGCGTTACTCCCATTCGTTCTGCTTATGCTCCGGTCTCTCAATGACCCTCTTTATGTTAGTATGATAGTGGTTATGGAAGTGTATTAATTTCTTAGATAAGAGAGTAAATGTTTCTTATTCTAGTAAATTTTGGTGTCACTACTCGAGCCAAGGTTATAGGCAAAGAGGGAAGAAGAAGATAAACTTTCTTTATGTGAAATAATTAGGAAGTGTATATGTGGAAATCTTTGTGAGAATGATTGAAGTTGCTGATTTTTAGTGGAGAGATCCATAAAGTGGGTTTAGTAAAGATAGGCCTGAATGTTGTGATTGATGAATACACAAATCATTATACTATGTGGCTAGTAATCCTTGATTCAAGACCTGAGGTTGTTTGATTACAGTGATAAGGTGAAGTAATATTCTTAAAGAGATGTAGAGTATGGGGTCCCATAGCTTAAGCTAGAACCATTTTACCTTGGGTTAGGCTTCAACATGAATGTAATATACAGTGAGACTCAGACTCATGTAAGTTAGGTATGTTCCGGGGGGATTTTAAGTTAGAAATGATAAGGGGTGTAGTTAATTGTATAAAGAATAGCCAAGTAGTGTTACAAAATTTAAGGTCTATTGGTCGTATCATGTAAGGTAGAGGATACCTCTATTCCTATGTCCTGGAAAAGTATTAATTCATGTCAAGTAGCATATAAATCAAGACCTATGATCACCAAATAAACTCATGCCTTATGTAGTGATGATTATGTTCCATTGAACTCATGTCCAAGACCATCTCTTTGTAAATTCTCATTATCTCACACTTCATGCTTACACGATTCACTTAGTGATGTCATCAAGCTCTTCTTGGATGCCTATGTATGTTTCATTGAGGGAAAATTCCTAAGGTAAGGTTACGTACTTTATTCCATACTTCTAAAGATTCAATAAGTCCCTACCCATTACTCAAGAACGAATGATTCCAAGGGAAAGATAATGTAACACCCCGCATTTTTGGGTTAGAATTTGAACCATCGTTCCTATGCATATAAATTCTAATATAATGATTTGTATATGAATACAAGTGTCATGATCATTTACCTAGTGTTTAAAGTGATTTTGAGGAGATAAATGTTCATAGAAAACACTTAGAGCAAACTTGAGTTAAGAACTCTCGATTTGACTAAATTTTGGTATCCGATCCTACTAGGGTCAACTTTGAACATATATAACATTGGGAATATATGTAATTTTGGAGTTTAAGACCCACCAAATTATAGATACTTGAACAATGGATCTATTTTACCACACAAGTTATCCACACCCCCTACAATGGGTATCAGAGCCTATGTTGTTTAAAGTTAAGGAAGTAGTATATATTTGGATTTATTTGATTAATTTATTAATTATGACTGACTTTGATTAATTTATTAATTATGACTGACTTATCTGATAAAACTAGATTTAAATATTCCCCAAAATATTATTTAGATGAATAACGTATAAAAATTATCAAAATATAAAGAATTAAAGCAAATAATATCTAAAAAACGTAAAAAATTAAAAATAAGAATAGAAAGACTACAATATAACATAATTGCTGGAGTTAGTAAAAACCCAATTAATGCACAAAAAGAAGAAATATCAAATTTAGAATCAACAATAGATAGTCTAGAATATACATACCAACTTGATCTATTAACAAATAAAGAAAAAATGAACAAAGAAGAATTTATAATAGATGAAAAAATGTATAAAAACCATGAAGGATTAAAAATAAAAATAGTATTTTTTAATCTAGGAAGAAGGTATAAGAAAATAGGTGAACATTTTTATTTAATGTTAGAAAAAAAAAGAATTAAAATTAGAAGATAACTTGACAGCTATGGTAAGAATAGAAAAAGAAAATGAAGAAATAGATAGAAAAAAGGAAATAGAAAAAATAAAACAACAAACTACAGAAGAAATACGAAAAATAGAAGAAACTAAAAATAGTAGGATTGCTGAATTAGAAAAAGAAGTACAAATGCTAAAAGATTTGTATGAAAA
>NC_061120.1:149543385-149544579 GCF_002878395.1 Capsicum annuum | reverse complement strand
ATATAGAAAAAATAAAACAACAAACTACAGAAGAAATACGAAAAATAGAAGAAACTAAAAATAGTAGGATTGCTGAATTAGAAAAAGAAGTACAAATGCTAAAAGATTTGTATGAAAAGAGACAGAAAGAAAAAGAAGAAAAATATAAAGAACAAAAATTATTAAATGAGATAAATCAATTTAAAGAAAAATTAGAAATAAATACAATAGATGTTGAAGAAACAGATAACTATGATTCAGAAGATAGTGAAACATATACAGAAATCTTAACAAATACAAAAAATTTAGAAATCAATGAAAAACAAGAAGTAATTAATGAAGAAAACATAGACAATAGAAACACAGAAATAAATACTCTTGATAAAAAAAAGATGAAAATATAATACCTAGAACATCAAAAATAAGAAAACCTACATATTATAAAAATAAGTTTAAAAGATATAACCTAAAGAATGAATATGACAAATGGACACCGAAACAAATAGTTAATAAAAATTATAACTTTTTAGACTTAGATTGTGTAATAGATACAGAAAAAGAATACAATTATGGATAGAATATATGACAAAACAATTATTAGATAATAATATAAATGTAACAAATGCACCAGAATATATAGAAAGAACACTAATAGAAATAGTAAAATTATGGTTTTTAAATCTAACTAAAAATAGTAAAAGGGTATTAAGAACTAACAAACCTACAGAAGAAACATCATCAACAACTACAACTAAATTAACACCTATAGAATTATTACAAAAATATGAAATAGCTATAAAAGACGAATTTAGCAGCATGACAACAATAGAAGAAGAACAAAATGAAGAGAAAGATATAAATAGAAATTTAATATTAAAATTAGCAATATGTAATATGTGTTACATAGATGAGTATACTTGCACATTTAAAGAATATTATTATAAAGGAACATATAATACATAAGAAAGTAAAGAAATAAGAAAATTATATTTTAATAAATTACATGAACCATTTAGTTCAACAATAATAAAAAGTTGGGATGAAGCAAAAATAGTAGATACTCTAGGAGCAAGAATAAAATTTTTACAACAATGGTATAGAAACCTATGTGAAAAATATAGAGAAGAAATAAAAATGGGAAAAACATTAATAAGAAATTTAGCATGTTGCAAAGATAAAATAGCACCTCAATTTGGATGCGAAGAAAGATATTAT